>NC_068365.1:59924023-60224023 GCF_020536995.1 Dreissena polymorpha
AATGACCTTGACTCCCCCCCCCCTCAATTTTTTCTTTTTTTTTTGTTTTTTGAATATTATTAAATGACCACACACACACAATCACATTATACCACCCCCCTCGTCCATGATGGCTTACGTTATTACTGTCAAGCACTTGAATAGTCGAGCGCTCTGTCCTCTGACAGCTCTTGTTAATTAGTATGTACATAATACAATATATAAGCAAGGTCTGTGCTTTAAGAAACATATAAATAAGTTCATATTAACGCATACATTTATTTCAGAATAAATTCCGTTTTAGTAGCTGTCATCATGCCCTTTAACAAATCTTATATGATTCAAGAATCAATTTTTGAAAATCAAAGTGACATTTTCTTCTGGTTCTTGCCAAATTCGCCAATATGAATGTATTCAAGAACTATACTAGTATACAATTTGTTCAGAGTCATGAAATAAAGTGAAAATGTGTTGGTTCTGGTAGCGATTTTATTTCACTTGTGAGCATAGACATTATATTTTTCCCATTTTCCTTTATGCATTTGTAAATAACATCACTAGGGTAGGTAAGATTTAATTAATAGTTTTGCCATGGCATGCCTTTTGTGTTTGTTTGAAAAAATTCCATTTTTGGTAAACCTTTGATTAAAGTCATTATTAGAAACTGCCTTAGAAGTTTGGTTCAAATTATGTACCAATATATTTTTTATTACCTTAAATATAGCCTTTTTCAACTTATTACATTCATTTCAGTGATGGATAACCTTTGAATGTCCCAGGTAGAGTCTGAAAGTGATGACACATGTGTAGAATGCTTATAATTCTTTCTACATATCGCTAACACTTCCATGGATCTGTAAACACTTTCAACACAAACCACCACATAAAATACTTTTGACCCTGACATTATAATGATTTATACCTTCATAGCTCAAGAGTTATGGCCCCTTATTAGACTGACATTTAAGATTTTTTTTCCATTCGGAGCCGTTTCTCAGTACTATTGCATGTGAGTTAGCTTAAATAAATATGATTTCATTGTACCAATTTTAACCAAAACAAACCATTGAGATTGAATCATACAATCTTGAATTGATGGTAATATACAGACAATGCACTATTGTTAATGATGTTGGGGGGGGGGGGGGGTCACCAGCAGGCAACTTATGAATTGCTTGCAGTATAATGTGAGCCTTTTTAATTTATTTTTGTACAAAAATGCAAATAATTTGTTTTTCACCATAACTTAACAGAGTATACATTGCCTTTTTTCAGTGTTCCAGACGGCTGGTGATGCATTTCAAGAAAAGCCATCAGAATCTTGCAATGATCTGTATACTTAATAAATGACAAACAACAAACTGTATTGTTATTATTATTTAATACATAACTTCCATATTTGCCAAAAAGGTATATGATGGAAGTTCAACGTTGTTATCGATGTGATTTGATTGCCTTGCTTTTTATGTCCCCCACTATAGTAGTGGGGACATATTGTTTTTGCCCTGTCTGTTGGTTGGTCTATTGGTTGGTCTGTTGGTTGGTTGGTTTGCGCCAACTTTAACATTTGCAATAACTTTTGCTATATTGAATATAGCAACTTGATTTTGGCATGCATGTGTATCTCATGGAGCTGCACATTTTGAGTAGTGAAGGGTCAAGGTCAAACGTCATATAGGGGGACATTGTGTATCACAAAGGCATCTTGTTATTTCTATGTCCCCCT
This sequence comes from Dreissena polymorpha, assembly GCF_020536995.1. Lineage (NCBI taxonomy): Eukaryota > Metazoa > Mollusca > Bivalvia > Myida > Dreissenidae > Dreissena > Dreissena polymorpha. The sequence goes on from NC_068365.1 coordinate 59,925,729, forward strand.
CCACCTCCACTATAGGGGGAGGACATATTGTTTTTCCCTGTTTTTTGGGGGTTGGTTGGTTGGTTGGTTTGCTCCAACTTTAACAATTGCCATAACTTTTGCAATATTGAGGATAGCAACTTCATATTTGGCATGCATGTGTATCTCATGGAGCTGCATATTTTGAGTGGTGAAAGGTCAAGGTCAATATATAGCTTCAAAGCGGCACAGAAGGGGACGTACTGATAGTGTTTCTGACAAACAAATATCTTGTTGTTTCATGAATTTCACACTAAAGTGTTAAGAATACGACGTTTACATCAAAATGACTCTTTATAATCATCAAACTATGTATTTTATGAAACAAGAAATTAAACGAATAAGGCTTTTGTAAATCTGAATGTTGAAGGAAGTACTGGTGTCAACATTGATCCTCATGAACCTAAAATTATTCCAATCAGATAGTTGTCTAAATGAATTTTGCTCTGTGTAAGACTGGGACTTTAGAAAGGCAATGGAAAAGCGTTTGACCTATTAGGTATTCTTATCGTAAAACAATCGCATTCAATATACGGAAACTAGACAGAGAACACTTCATTATTTGAACATAATTGATACCTACAGAATTTTTTTTTGCTTGTAAAATATAAGTACGAGTCTATTATTTCAACTTGAAATGTTGGTGAAAATGTGCTCTGGTCTTAGATTACTTCAAATCAGGATACATAAGATTATTTAATTTATAGTACACTATTGTGCGAATATAAGAAGAGCTGTGGTTTTAAAGTACTCGTACACGCCTGTAGATATAGAGTTTAAGGATGTGTCTGTATGCATACAGTCATTGCTTGGCAGCATGAAGTATCAATGCAAAAATAGCGTCATTACCGTTTCTGACGAACTTCCTACATACCCAAACGCTTGACACCGTATAGAAAACTAAGTTTTCGTAGCTGATGATACATCCACAAGAAAATTGAAATGCAAATGGTACTACACAGTCAAAAGTATACCAATGGAAAGATCTAGGATCCCAAAAGGTCCTGGTGCTGCTAAAGAAGTGAGCAGTGTGGAAATTCGGAACAGACGATGACATTTTCTGATTATGTGTTATATCAAGGGTATTTGTAAGTAAAATGTATTTAATTACAGGTGTAAGCACATGTGCTTCGTGAGTGTTGTTATCGAATACTTGACAAAATTAATTAAAGTTTGGAGGATATTCATCATTTCAATGTTGATGCCTTAAAGGACAGGAGCGATGAACCAAAAAAAAAGGAGCTGGGTGAAGCTACCTCCTATTTTGCTCTACGTTTTCCCTAAGTATTCCAAGTTTGTTTGAGCCTATACATTGTGAAATGTGTTTTTGTTATTATGAACCGGTTAACGTCGAATAGACGCGATTTATATGGGTAATGATTTTAGATAGAAACGAATTGAGCAAATTACAAAATTACAAGGCCCGGTCAGACCGACTTACGAATATGCAACGTAGAAAAAAACGCACAAAATGCAGATTTTGATTATCCGGTGATGAAATTACCTGCTTTGCCGCTCAAGATTCTCGCAAACGGTGTGTGAAGCGTAGGAAACACACAATTACCGCCGCACAAGTACCGGTGCTATAACGGGAAAAAACGAACGTTTAACGGAAATGTACCTGATAATTAACGGTCGGCTAACGGATATGACTGTGCGAGTAAAGGACTTCTACCGGATAAACGGCAGTGAAATGCATTAGTACCGGACAAAACGTTCGCCCAACGTGAGAGAAACGGAAAAGTACCGAACACCAACGTACAACGTACAACGATGAAAAAGTAGGGCACATCCTCAGAATCATGTGGCAAAACTTCAGGTTCTGGCAGGTTAAGGTCTCCGTTCTCAGCTGCTGCCTTCAGGTCGGAATCGTTCCACAACTGTGCATCGGATGCAGCAACACGGCCTCCAATGTCAGCCCAGACGAACTTGTACTCAGAATCCTACAGGGCTAGCAGGACAACGGTAAGTACTCTTCTTGTAATTAAAATACGTAGACCCGGATCTTGGTGGACATTTGCAAGCAATATGTTTCGCCATCAATAGCACCAAGAGTATGGGGGATATTCCAGCTGTCCCTGAAGCCGTCCGCTATTCGCGTGCAATCGGCAGCTGTTGTTGGCAACGACATCACCTCGTCAGCATACTCATCTATGACTGCTCTACAGACCTGACGCGTAAAAGATAACGTATAATAAGCTCGCGTGGATTATAAGTGTATGACACATGTAGTAGATAATCCATGACTTTTAGCGAGTGGATGATAAAGTAAAAATATACTACTTCATAAAATGTTCTTATAACTGTGTGCATTTCAAGATATGCGCACAAGACAGTACTAATTACATTATACAATTTAGAAGGTTAGTGTTGTAATGCGCGCCCTCATCTATTTGCCTTTTATCCTATACCATAACTTAACACAATGCAATTCATATAAACTGATGCTAGACGTAGACATTAAATATATAAAAATATTAAAATGACTAACAGAAGCCTTTTTAAATTTATTTTAACACTATAGTAAATTAAGCGGTACTTATTTTTAGCACGAGAAGAGAAATAGTGTTGTGGGTACCCTCCAGCCGAATCGCATATCACGGTACTTTGAACCAGACACAAGATGCCGCAGCGCAATTGATAGCTTCATCCCTGTTCAATTGGACGTCTGTAGTTGTTGCGCGCTGTTTCGTTATCCTTTGGCTCACTCGTGCGAGAATCTCATCAAACATCTCGGTTGGCACTCTCATGAAGTGACAGATGCGAAATGGATCTCTTGAACAATGCTATACAAACTACCGGTACATGTACCGCTTGTAATTGGTATATCACGTGTGTTATGTATCTTGAACACGGGTATACAAACTACTGGTGCACGTGGCGCTTGTCATTAATATCACGCAGGCGACATGGATCTCTTGAGCATGCGTATGTCAACTTACGGTACACGTGACGCTTGCCATTAATATCACGCAGGCGACATGGATCTCTTGAGCATTCGTGTGTCAACTAACGGTACACGTGACGCTTGCCATGAACATCACTCAGGCGACATGGATCTCTTGATAATGCGTATGTCAACTACCCCTACACATGAAGATTGCCATTAATATCACGCAGGCGACATCGATCTCATTAACATGCGTATGTCAACTAACGGTACACGTGACGCTTTATATTAATATCACGTATGTGACATGGATGTCTTGAACAAGGGTACGCCAACTAAAGATATACGTGACGCTTGATATTACTATCACACAGGCGACATGGATCTCTTGAACATGGTAACACCAACGAACCGGTACACGTGACGCTTGATATATCGCGTATGTGATATGGATTTTTGAACAAGGTACGCCACTAAAGGTACACGTGGCGCTTGACATTTCTATCACACCAGGCGACACACAGATCTCTTGAACAAGGCTATATATGTACCGCTTGTAATTGATATAACACGTGTGTTATGTATCTTGAACACACGGTATACAAACTACTGGTACACGTGGCGCTTGTCATTAATATCATACGCAGGCGACATGGATTTCTTGGGCATGCGTATGTCAACTAACGTACAACGTGCGCTTGCCATTAAAGGGATCTTTTCACGCTTTGGTAAATTGACAAAATTGAAAAAAGTTGTTTCAGATTCGCAAATTTTCGTTTTATTAGTGATATTTGTGAGGAAACAGTAATACTGAACATTTACCATGGTCTAATATAGCCATTATATGCATCTTTTGACGATTTTAAAAAACCTAAAAATTATAAAGCGTTGCAACGCGAAAACGATTGAATAATGTTGGAGGAGTTCTGTTTTGGTCGTTAAATGTGGCGAAACGACGAGAATTGCTTAATATAGAGGTATATAAAATACTTTACGAATATGTACTCGGCGGAATAGCTCAGTAGGCTAAAGCGTTTTTACTTCAGGACTCCAGGGGTCACTGGTTCGAAACCTGGTCCCGGGCAATGTTCTTTTCCTTTTTTAAATTTTATTCTTGATTTTTTACTGGGAGCTTTTACGATCCAATGTTTACATTTATCGATATAAAGCATTTAATGAATACGTAAAAAATATCCGAAATCTGTGAAAAGGCCCCTTTAAATCACGCATGCGACAGGGATCTCTTGAGCATGCGTATGTCAACTAACGGTACACGTGACGCTTGCCCATGAACATCACGCAGGCGACATGGATCTCTTGTGCATTGCGTATGTCAACTATCGGTACACTTGACGCTTGTCATGAACATCACGCAGGCGACATGGATTCTCTTGAGCATGCGTATGTCAACTAACGGTACACGTGACGCTTGCCATGAACATCACTCAGGCCGACATGGATCTCTTGGGCATGCGTATGTCAACCGCCGTTACAAGTGACGCTCGTCATTTATATCAAAGTACTAGTACATGTACCAGCTTGTAATTGATATCACACGTGCGTTATGTATCTTGAACATGGGTATACAAACTACTGGTACACGTGGCGCTTGTTATGTCACGCATGCGACAATGGATCTCTTGAATATGCGTATATAAACCACCGATACACGTGACGCTTGAATGATATCACGCATGCGACATTGTTCACTTGAACATGACTATGCCAACTAAGGTACAATTGTCTCTTGTAATAGATATTACTTGAACATGGGTATGCGAACTATCGATGTACGTGCCGCTTGTACTTGATATGGCACATGAAATTTATGTAGCATTTGTATGAAACTACCGGTAATGTACCGCTTGTAATCGTGTCACCAGTTATAACAATGTTTAACCGTATAGTAAATCTCATTGTCATTTTAAAAACCTAGATATGCCCGATACACCAGTCACTCGTGTCAACCTGTTCACTTGAAGGAAAGTTGTAATTTGTATTGATATGGCTCCTTTGAGGTAAGAATAATAACACATTGTATGCATAATAGTTATATTGATCAAAAAGTGAAACAACATGATACCACCATACATCACATTACAAAAACTGTATACAAATACGAATATTTATTTGCAGTCAGGCCACAGGGCCATAATACATAGTTTAATTTCATAATTATATAAATAACCTGAATAGTTAAAGAAAACAAAGTCATATGATGCAACACGCATGCACTTTCGTAGAACAAATGCTGCTATACATTATAATACCACCAAAACAAGGATTACTTTATAATTAACTACCTATAACATGTAGCATGCAAAATAGTAACATACTTATAAAGTAACCTAAGAATCAGTATTTTTTATCAGATATAAATAAACAATGCAATACAAGCATGCAGAATTAAAATGACAGCTAATTTGCATGATAATTACGTAGTTGTTATATATTAGCATGCACATACACACATTTTGCAATCAAAAATATGTGCTTGTCATTTTCATCATCGGCCATTAACATATTGAACAAAACCAAAGTTTCCATTTCAATTCAAACACAGCGGAATAAACAAATCATATCTGTGTTATATAATGGGCACTGCATAAACACAGGGTACTCATCTTCTACATTATAAACATGTCCGCATAAGATAAAAATTTACAGTATCTATGATCACGTATATAACATACAACAAGAATATCAGTGAAAACTGATGGATGCTCCCCCGATGATGCGCTATGTCAATCTATGTGTTAATAACCACCTTAAAAAATTCTATTATTAGCCTCGGTGACATTGACCCCAGTGACCTCAAACCTCATCAAAAGGAAGAGGTCATGCAAGGTACCTACGTGCCAAAATATGAAAGAGATCGTTAAAGTATTGAATGTGCTATGAGAAACTGTGACAAAATGTGTGACGGAAAAATCTATTATTAGCCTTGGTGACCTTGACCCCAGTGACCTCATCAAAAGGTTAAGGTCCATGCAAGGTACCTACATGCCTAATATGAAAGAGATCGGTAAAGAATTGAAGGTGCTATGGGAAACTAGTGAGGAAGGACAAACTGGAAACTATATGCTCCGGCGAAATTGTATTTCGGGAGCATAACAATTAGGAAAAATATGAAAAATAACGAATTTCAAGAATAAATGCTACAACAGAATCAGGAACACTGATAATAAAATGGCTTTTGTAAGGTGCATGAAGACAGCGAAATGAATACTGCAAATCATACAAGTCACAGAACATATAATTGACAATTTTTCATAAATGATTCAGCTATAAAGGGTGCCATGATGACACTATATCGCTCATCTGACTGTTGTTCTTGTCTATAAACTGAACTCTCTTCCTGGCCATTTAAAAGAAGTGTTCACTATGAGCAAATAGGACAAATTTGCCTGTGAGTTGGGTATAGCATATTTTGAAATTCACGAAGGAGGTCAACCAGACGATGTTTTATGCCAAATATATAAGCTTTCCTTTTGGTTGCCATTGCAACCAGATTTATGCATGGAATGCATTTCATTTAACAACTTTGAAAGAGGTTCATGAAAGAAAACTCGTGCCATGTTTCATTAAGATTGGCACAGAGGTTAGATGTTGTTTAAGTAAAAAATGTTGACCCATGACGGACCAAGACCATTCACAATAGCTCACCCTGAGCACTTTATGCTCAGTTGAGATATAAACACAAAACAATTATTGCATAATAATACATAGTATGTGTTTACTCGCTCAGTCTTTAAATAGAAAAAAGCATCAAAAGATGCAATAGTAAGTATCCAAAGTTCAGATGAACTTAAAATTATAGATCATTTAAGTATCACATTAAACTAACCCAGCTAAAGCAATTCTTATCTTTTTTCATATGATAACTTTTTCTTCTTATTCCATTCATTTAAAAGAATTGTAGGTAAAAGCAAAGTGTGACTGTGACATCTGACGGGCCAACCTTTTAATGCACTGTATAAAGCTGTTGAATTGTTCACATATTTCAGATTTTACAGATTCAAAGCCTTGAAGTCTGCTAGCTGTAAAAGCACTAGAACATTTGTGGGAGTAGCCATGGAAAATGTCATGAAAAAAAAGTTCATTTTTATAGTATCCACTTTCTCTGTTTAGGCAATATTCTTGTAAATTACATGCAAAGTCATAAAACACGTCTTGTGGAGGGGTTTCTAAATAGCTATAGAGTGATAATGCGGGATCTTTTCTTCCTTCTGCCCCAGTCATGTGGAAACCATAGCAATGTCCATGGTCTGCACAGAACCAAAGAAATAATGTTGATGTTCCTCGAGCAGAAGTTTCAACTTTAGAATAATCTATTTTCATGTTTGAAGCCCAACTGAACCAAAATTAAAAAAAACTGTTTGATCCATAAACCTAGCCTTATTGTGGCGAGTTTTATACATCTCATTTTTAAACTGGCAGTAAGAGGAAAAAGTGCAACTAGAATTCATAACCATAGATACAAATTCCCACCCTATTTCATCTCCTGCTGCTGTATCCCTACTTAATACATGTAAACAATCTAAGTCCCCTTCATCCCAAAGAATTCTGCATGGCTTACTAATTGAATTATAGCATTCACGTATATGAATGTCACATTTTACAGGTGCAAAATTTGTGTAAATATTTAATGTCCTTTGTCTTTCGTGTATGGTCAGTCCATTTTCACTGTAATTATCGTCATCTTCTCGCTTGAGCCAACCGCTTCCACAGGGACCGGTATTGTCTGGAATATCTGGAAATAATACAGGTCCTTTTAGGCAGCCATCTGAACATCGAACAAGGTTAGAATCATTCCACTGATCACGTTTTATGATATTTTTCCTTAACTCATTATTGTCTTTAAGTCTGGGAGAATGTTTACTTCTACACTTAAAATTCCAAAGTCCAGATTCCTCATTGAAGTTATTGTATGCAGCAGTACTTAATGTAACCGAAACAGGCATTTCATCATCAATATTGTCATCAAATAACTGCTGTTCTTCATCATCATTGTTATCAATATTTGTATGAATTAAATCTTCCCACATGTGAGTATATGATTTAAATAAGTTTAAGTGCCTACAAACCTTCGAATTTAGTAAAGTACTTATATTTCTCTTATAACCAACCAGACAGGCCAAAAACAATATATTCCGATCATTTGATCTTGGGGCATACAAATAGAAAATGGTCAATATATAAGATAATAATTTCAAACTAGCACCTTCCTCAAATTACCCTAACCACACATATAATATATATATATATATATATATATATATATATATATATATATATTTATAGAACATTAACAAGGTTAAAATTCCTCTGATTAAGGAACTTGCCCACTAATATTGTTTATTATAAGGCAGGAATATCTCACCGGTCCAGGGTTAAGTTCAACGTCATTTGAAAGAATAAGAAGAAGCTGTGAAGTGTCTACATCTTGTTGGGGCGTCTCGTCAGTGTCTCGTTGGAAAAAGAAGTGGGATGGCACATTGACTTTATCTTCATTTGCGGCGTTGTCATCTTGTTGGGGCGTCTCTTCAGTGTCTCGGTGGCAATGGATGTTGGATGGCACGTTGATTTCATCTTCCTATAATAGAATAACCCTTCCTTTAATACAATACTTACTAGACAAACAAGACTATTGCCAAGCAATGTATGTCCCCTACAGGTTCCACCATTATCAGATTTTTTTGGATTTTTTTTTCATTATATATATTTACAAATTACTACCGGTTATATAATTTGAAAAGCGTATACCTTTGAAGATGATTTGAAATAATGTGAATACATCCCTTTCATTAAATTTATTCTTTTTAATGAAAACATAAAATTTGTTTATAGCATTGTGCCATGCTATCAGATCAATTGGCATGCTACAAATATATTGTCATATAAACAGGGCAATCATTGTCTTTCATGCTTGAACCAATTACTATATTATGATACATACAAATAGGACACAGATGAATCAAACACACATTCTGCTGATTTATATTAAAATCAAAGTAATGAAAATACCTATGAAAGAAATATTTATGTAAATTGTCAAGATGGAAAGTGTTAAAAAGTATGGAGCATATCGTCATAAAATTAGTACCAAGCATAAGCCATTCAACTTGTATGCAGGCAGGAAAACAGCCACATCTTCAGTAATGTCAAGGTAAACAAATCCACTGCAGCATGACCTTTAATGCATGACGAAAAAAACAGGATCATTAATGCAGTGTCTGTGAATGCATAATCATGTAAAATTAATATTCATTCAGGCTAAAAATTGCCATCCAGTAAAAAAGGGAAACTATGTCTGAACTATATTTTTGTTGTCCCGGACAATATTGGACGACCACTAATTCCAATGACCGTCAATATAAAACTAACAAAACGATTAAACCTATTTGACATGAAACTAACAAGAGAGTTACTGCAGTAATAGCATTCATGCAGCAAGTTTTAATATAAAACAAGAGCACCGCATAACGGGTGCCATGCTCGGCTGCAAAAGCTTGTCAGAGTGATCTTGATCTTTGACCTAGTGACCCAAAATGGGTGTGGTGTGTAGAACTCATCAAGGTGCATATACATATGAAGTTTCAAAGTTGAAGGTGGAAGCACTTTGATTTTAGAGCCAATGATAAGGTTTTAGCACGACGCCGGTGGACGACAAGCAGGCTATGACAATACCTCGGGTTTCTCCGAAAACAGCCTCGCTAATAAATATTGTTGGGGTGTCTAAAAATAAAGCAACAATGAGTGCCTTATGTTGGCATATGTTTATGTTGTATGTAATTCCATTAAGAAAGGTGATTTTAATGAAACTACTTAAGAATGCATTACATTTATGTATATATAGGTAAACAACAGCTGTCACCATAGGATGACTTATGCCCCCTATAAACGCTTGATAGAAGTTATGAGCTTTTTTCGAAACTTAAACACAGATTTCGAAACCTAAACGCAGACCCTAAGTTCAAGGTCAAGGTCACAGGGGTCAAAATTTGTGTGCGCATGGAAAGGCTTTGTCAATATACACATGCATGCCAAATATGAAGTTGCTATCTGAAGCGACATAGAAGTTATGAGCATTTTTCGAAACCTAAACGTAAAGTGTGACAGACAGACTATATGCCCTCCTTCGGCGGCATAAAAAGATGTGCCAGAAATTAATGACTTCAAGGATATAATACATGTAAATGTTAACAAATAGATTTTTTTCAACGAAAGCAAAAACAACAAAACAAAATGCACCAAACAAGCTTCCTATTCCTTGATAACATGTATAAATCTGCATTTATTTACTGTGCTTTCCCTATCGGTATTTTATGGCTATTTATTTCACACATATTTCACTACCAGTAACATGATGATGAATAAAAACAAGAGCACCGCATAGCAGGTGCCAACGCTCGGCTGCAGGTGCAGTTTCTTTTTTTTAAGAGTTCACAGTGATCTTGACCTTTGACCTAGTGACACAAAAAAGGGTGTGGCATGTATAACTCATCAAGGTGCAGCTACATATAAAGTTTCAAAGTTATAGGATGAAGCACATTAAACATTGTGGCATTTCTTTGTTAACTGAAACAATTAACACATGCATGTACATGCAAACAAAAATTTCAACAATAACAAATGCACCAATCAAGCTTTATATACCTTGTGTGGCATTTCTTTGCCAACTGAAACAATTTACACATGCATGTACAGGCATGGCATAAGTGCAAAACCTCATCCACCAAAGTTGACTATTTTGAAAAATAACAACAATTATATAATAATATGCAGAAGACAACAGAAAGGAAAGATGTCCTCAAAATAATAACACTAATATGGTCTTTTACTTATATTTTACTTTCAAAATAGGTTTGGTTGTGGTTTTTTTTTCAACAAAAAAAAAACTTGTTTTAAGAATTAGTAGGACATTTCCACAATGAAACAGTGAGGGTTATCTGAAATTAACAGTATTTTTTACCTTCTTTCCATATCTTTTGACATTTCTGGTTGCAGACCTCTTAGCTCTGGCTGTGACAACCTGAGAATGAATTGTGTGTGTGAAAATATGGAAAACAAAATTATATAAACTAACTAGTTTATTTTTTATACAATTACAGAATGTTATGTTCTGATATAACTGAATGGTTATGACATCAACTCTATGGTCTGGCTTTCACACAAAGACATCTGTTGAACTTTTCATGTTTACCACTTAATGACAAACAATGCTCTTTGATGATTAAAGGCATTGCTTTAAAAGTATAGGACCTGCAGTCCAACTATTGCCTTACAGCTACCAATAATGAAGGGCATTATGGTGCTGATCAGGGGCAAAAAGGCGAGGCTAAAAAAGAGACATGACAGGGTGCCCAGCTTTACGGCTCTAGACATAACATTAATTTATAGGCTGTAACAAGCCATATGTGCAATCAATACTGGATTGCAATCACTTTATAAATGTTCATTAAGAATGATGAAATATCTGTACGATTAAATGCATAGAAAAGTTACCGTTATTTTATGTGTCTGAGGCTTAATGTCCCTGGGAACTGGTACTTCACTTGCATCCACCTTGTCTTGAATCTCTGGTTGAGCTCCCTACAATTTATTTAACCATAATACAGGTATTATACTTTTTTTAAACGGCTTATTTTAATCAAAAATATAAACATTACAGCAAAATCAAATTGTTATGAATATTTGTAGGTGGAAGCGCTTTGATTTTAGAGTCAATGTTAAGGTTTTAGCCTGACGCAGAATTGCAGTTTTGTGCATAAATCACATTTGCTTATGGCTCATAAATGCAGTCCACTTTGTTGTAGCACTAAACTCACAGTCTGCACAATATCCGAAAAGAGTGCTATGGTGCTGTCATGCTCCTGAACCGGTACTTCCGTGGCTGAGAGAGCTGGCCATTCTGTAGGATCTTGAACAGCAGCCTCCACACACAGCTGGTTTGGCAGGTCGTCATGTATGGATGCTAAACACCTCCTAGCCCCTTCAGCACTCAGATGTAGTCCATCATGGGACAAGTACAGGGACTTCTTAAAATTAAATTTTGATTATTGATAGTTACCGTACTAATTTGTTTTAAACATAACTAAGATATTAAAGCAGCAAATTAAATGAACTGGTTTCCCTCAACGAATGAAAAAATATTTTAGTTTCAATCAATTAGAGTGTACAACTCTGAACTGACCAAAATGATCATCCTGACAAAACTTATACAAGAACTTCTAAAAAAATGATAATACATTTCATTAACTTCCATATTACAGCACAGGCAGATATCTTTAATTATGGGGCTTTACTTCTAGAGCTGAAACCAACAAAACGTGCAAGTGTACCACCACAAAGTAATACATCTATTTTAAAATTCATGATATTTCATGTAAAAGTTATTAAGAAACCAGTAATTGCAACAAAACTGCTCAATGAGTCAATTTTCATCACCAATTAAGGAGGCATATCTCTTGAGCAAAGAAGGATGTCTGAACAGAATTTGGGATTGGTCCACCGCAGTATAATGATGCATATATTTATTTTAAGTTTCATGATGATGAAATTCCATGCAACAGTTGCTGAGAAACTTCCTATTTCACTCTAGATCTTTCCCTATACCTGTTTAGTTGCTGCATAGTCCATGTATCTCACAGAAGGCACATGGTGACTCAGTTCCCACAGCATGCTGTTTGCGCTCCTTATCCACTGGCAGTAGTTCCTCAACTGTGCCCCTGAGAGTGGCCATCGGGGAAACATTCTCACATCAAAATCACGTGGAAGAATCACGCAAAGCACCACGTGTATTTCAGTGCACACACTGAATACAACATCAAGGATCTCAGTCACACAACTAAAAATAACAAGCAAATTCATTGAATTGATATACCCTGCCAATATGCTTCTGGACAAAAAAGTGTTATATTTGACACTAAAGAAGCATTTTTTAAGAAACAAAGGGCCATAACTCTGCTATTAACAGATGGTGTACGATGCCATTTGGCCTGCAGCATCCTCTTATCCATATATATACTCATACCAAGTTTCAATGAAATCCGCCAAAGCACTTCCAAGATATGGCTCTGGACACAAAAGTGCTGGACGGACAGATGGAAAGACAGACGGACAGACAACCCCAAAACAATATCCATCCTCCTATGGCAAGGGATAATAATGTAATGGTATTAGTTGCTCATTGTATTATCTTCCCATCACAAACAATTATTAAATAGAGATGTGTTCGTCAGAAACACAATGCCCCATATTGCGCCGCTTTGTATTTATTTTTTTACCTTTGACCTTGAAGGATGACCTTGAACCTCCACCACTCAAAATGTGCAGCTTCATGAGATACACGTGCACACCAAATATCAAGTTGCTATCTTCAATATTGAAAAAGTTATGGCCAATGTTAAAGTTTTCAGACGGACAGACGCCATATATTTGACATTTGACCTTGAAGGATGACCTTTCACCAATTAAAAATGTTCAGCTCCATGAGGTACACACGCATGCCAAATATCAAGTTTCTATCTTTAATAATGCAAAAGTTATGGCCAACGTTGAAGTTTTTTTTCCCGACGGACGGACAGACTGACACACATACTGACTGACGGACAGTTCAACTTCTATGTGCAACCCTACCGGGGGCATAAAAAGTTACAAACAACTACAAAAATATTTGAGAAACTAACTTATTTTATTTCATTAAAATGCCAATCCAAAAAAATCTAATAAGAAAGTGATACTAAGTTGATCAAGCTCATTTTTATTCATGCTGCTAAGCTGTTCAGTGGCGGATCCAGGGTTTCTAGTTAGGGGGTTGGTGTGGACATTCAATAACACAGGCCAATGTAAAAGCATAATGGTGTAGTGGATGTGGTGTCCGCCTAGTGATAGGGAGTTAGGAGGTTCTCATTATCTTCTCCATAAACACCAAGTTCTGGTTCTTCCCAGGAACAGACTCGAGTGTCTCAATAAGCATAGTGCGTTCCCTGCAATAAAGCTAAGGTAAAAAGGTTAAATAAAAACTAAAACTGAAAAATTACTGTTCAACATACCGGTAGAAATTGCTATCCTTGCAGCAAACATCGTTAGAGCCAAGATGCAGGTACAATATGTCGTAACAACCTGACATCAGCTCTTGATGCAGCAGCTTTCTAAAGCCCTTCCGGTCAGACACATACTTTGCACCTGCATAGTAAAAAAAGATCTTCCATTTGGAATTGGTTTTCATTTGCAATAATTTTTCTTGAGTTGTCATTTGTTATTGAATATTATGAAAAATAGTCATCATTGCTATGTTCGAGACAAGCAAGCTTATCTTTGTTAATATTTATCTCACTTGTTCTATGTTGCGTCAAATTTCTGGATTTGCAATCTTTTTCCCCATTTTGGTTACAGCAGAAAGGGTATTTTGCTTGATTCCATAATACATGTTTTATCAGTGTAATAATATACATGACGTGTACATGTAAATACCATGAAACTGTTAGGGTAAAATATCTTTTTGGGTATTGAAGCAATATTCAGTGGAGTTTTAAGCATTTCTTTAAAAACAAGAGATGCGTTTGTTGGAAACACAATGCCCCCTATTGCACCGCTTTGAAGCCATGTACATGTATTCAAACTTTGACCTTGAAGGATGACCTTGACCTTTCACCACTCAAAAATGTGCAGCTCCATGAGATACACATGCATGCCAAATATCTAGTTGCTATCTTCAATATTGCAAATTTTGACCTTTGACCTTGAAGGATGACCTTGACCTTTCATCACTCAAAATGTGCAGCTCCATGAGATATACATGCATGCCAAATATCAAGTTGCTATCTTCAATATTTAAAAAGTTATGGCCAATGTTAAAATTTTCAGACGGACGGAATATTTGACATTTGACCTTGAATAATGACCTTGATTTTCACCTTTTACCACTCAAAATATTCAGCTCCAAGAGATACACATGCATAAAAAAAAAAATCAAGTTGCTATCTTCAATATTTAAAAAGTTATGGCCAATGTTAAAGTTTTCGGACGGACGGAATATTTGACATTTGACCTTGAAGAATGACCTTGACCTTCACCTTTCATCACTCAAAATGTTCAGCTCCAGGAGATACCCATGCATGCCAAATATCAAGTTGCTATCATCAATAGTGAACAAGTTATGGCCAATGTTAAAGTTTTCGGATGGACGGACAGACGCCATATATTAGACATTTGACCTTCACCTTTCACCACTCAAAATGTTCAGCCTCAGGAGATACACATACATGCCAAATATCAAATTGCTATCGTCAATAGTGAAAAAGTTATGACCAATGTTAGTTTTCGGACGGATGGACATATGCCATATATTAGACCTTTGACCTTGAAGGATGACCTTGACCTTCACCTTTCACCACTCAAAATGTGCAGCTCAATGAGATGCACATGCATGCCAAATATAACGGTGCTATGTTAAATATTGAAAAAGTTATGACCATTAAAGTGTTCGGACGGACGGACAGACTGACAGTTCAACTGCTATATGCCACCCTACCGGGGGCATAAAAACAATTATTTGGTACACAAAGCTTCAAATAAATATTAAAATTAGCAACCTTTTTTCCAAAGGCAGCAACAAACACTGCAGGGCTAGATTGAACTTTACCGGTACGCAGTTGTTTACAACCATCGACAAAGCGGGGGTTTGGGGGCAGTAGCCCCCGATACTAAAGAAATATATAGGATAAAAGGAAATAAGGTGTTGCGTAAGTTGTTATGTGTTAGGTGTTAAGGGTTAGAGTACGCTGTTTGATGTTAAGTGTTGCGTACCGGTAAAGTTCAATCGTCCCCACTGCAGTATAAGACAGTAGCTAAAATAATTATGCCAACGCAAAAATCATCAAAAGATTATGGCGGCAATTTATATAGACTATTTAAGACAGTAAAAGGGGTAATATAAAGCAGCATGCCACAGAAACATGTTGGGTCTCACACTCAACTATAAACAGTTAAAAATTATTCACCAGATACGGGCAGAAAGTCAATCCTTGCATTTGGAGGACATGCAGACTTCAAACGATGGACATTGGAATCCCCGGCAATAAGAACACGAACATCGCTGCTGCACCAGACATGTTCTTCACCTGAAACAGAATAAACGGCTCTAGGAGAAGTGCCCCCCCGGAGAACTGCCCCCCCCCCCCCCAAAGATTTTTCACTGGGCGGAGAACTGCCCCCTCACTCTTTTTTTATAGGGCGGAGAACTGCCCCCTGCTGATTAATAAGGGGCGGAGAACTGCCCCCCTGTCAGAATTGATGACCCGGAGAAGTGCCCCCTAATTAAAGAAATTTCGCGGCTATATATAAAACGAGTATTATAATGACAATAACGCCAGTAACTTTCTTGCTATTATGTCTGGAAATTGAGTGAAATTTCAAAAGTAATATAAAGTTGTACAAGTATTAAAGTTATAAAACGGCAAAAAAATACCTGCCTCGGCATGGACGTCGCCATCTTGATAATCACGTGATTTTCGTCTATGTTAACAAAGAAAAACAAATCACTTTTTGCTAATAAAAAGTTTTCGCGGCTGAATTATTTGATATTTTCCCCGTAATCAAAACAAACAATTAGCATGCAATTTAATCCATCCGTATGCAAGCTGAAAACAATAATTTATTTGTTTGTTTTCGCCAATTACGGATTTGGACGGTTCAATATAATAAACCCGTATGCCGCTTTATTCAAAGCTAACAAGTTCTTAACAATTAAGGTCGGTCCGGTCTACCAATTAAAAGATCGCGGTGCTTATCGTTAACGGTAACAAGTTCTCTGCCTGCCTAATTAGCTGCTAATTAAAGCAACTGTTACCGATTTTGTTTGTTTGGCATGTCGACATGATCTGCTCAAAATGCTAACTGTTGCAGATTGTATGTATGTATGAATGTATGTTTTGAACGTTTATGTAAGCATGTATATATTTTTTAATGTATGTCTGAATGTATGTATGTATGATTGTAACTGTGAATGTATGTATGCATGTAATGTGTGTATTTATGTATGTTATTTTGTATTTCACATGAATTAACTAAACAACATAAATAAATTGATTATTAATTCGACTTCACTTTACTTTTTTCTTCAAGTCAGCTAAATTATTGCCTTTGCTTTGCCTATTAATTTACTTTTTTATACGTTTAGTTACGTTTTTTTTTCCATGGGTCAATACTATCTTTATAATGTAAATTAATTCCGATGTAACTTTTCCTCCATAAGTACTGAGTTGCACGTCTATATATAGTTGCGACACATGGCCAGTATTAACATGCACGCGTTTCCTGTGTGGATCTCGACTATGTTTCGCGCTCTTATTAAAACACGACTTTTACATGGCATTCATGTATAGTGAGTGGTGAAGATGCGTACCAAGGGCCTTAAACAGTATTATCACATGCCTCTAGACAATTTGTGTTATTCAGTTCGATAAATGGCAATATACTTGTACTTAAATTAATTTGTTACCGGATAAAATGTGTACGCCGATAACATAAAATTACCCGTAAGTATTGTTTTCACTACGTAACTAATAACTAATATGACACCGGGGGGGGGGGCAGTTCTCCGCCCCTACAGATTTGATGGGGGGGGGGGGGGCAGATATCCGCCTACTAAATTCTGACAGGGGGGGGGGCAGTTCTCCGCCCCTACCGATTTGCTGGGGGGGGGCACCTCTCCGCCACCTTTAAAATAAGGGGGCAGTTCTCCAGATTCCAGAATAAACAAAAGGCTTCCCGAATCAAATCAAATCAAAATTTATTTATTGTCGGTATGAGGATAACAAAGGACATCGTTCCACGAACCCTGGGGAAGTTTAAAAACTCAAAATACAACACGACAACAAACAAACGCCCGAATTCAAATACAATCCGAACCTGGATTTTCCAAACAAGTTTAACAACGTCAGTTTTTAAATAGGTAACGTCGCGAAATCAAATTACAAATTCTAAACGAGCACTTTCAAACGATTAAATGTCACGCAACGCGGTTCTCTTAAACTGCAACGTAGTCTCTGGTCAACAACAGCTGTTTTATAGTATGTAAGCTTTGGTCAGTATAAAATACTGACGAGAATAAAATTCTTTGGACTCTCTAAAAACCCTTGTTAAACAAGTTCAAAACAGAAAGGGATATCACCACCACTTACTATAGCCTATCCTCTCCCCTGATTCAAGATCAGTGTTCTGATTGGCCAAAATGATTTGGGCGACCGTGGACCAACAGGCCTCTGTAGCATTGTCAAATAATGACATGTTACATGACAGCATACTTGATTCAGGGACCTATACAAACAAATTTGTTTGTATAGGTCCCTGCTTGATTAGATTCCACAAAACATTAGTAATCGTAATACGGGCAATATCCAATACTCACTCGAGCACATACTGAGTATTAAATAATACGTGTCAATCTAATTTATTGGAGTTAAATATTGCCAACAAAATCCCAGCTTACTTTTATATTTATTATCAAGTTACTTTATTGAAGTTGAAAAGTGGGAATTAAAAAACACTTTAAAAAACTTTTAAACAACAAAACGTATTCGGTTTGTAGTGCAAGTTACATATATTTGGAAGCATCCATGGCTCGACCTGTACCTCCGAGAGATGAGCAATGGGTGCTGTATTTGTGCTTTGTGATTATGTTCTGTCTTTTGATGTCGGCTCATCTGCAACGTTTGGTGATGAACTTCTTAAGTTATGCGCACGTTGGATTCGTTCACTCCGGTGTCGGAGGGGCTTTTAAGTGGGGTTGTTATCAAAACAACTTTGGTTATGCAAACATTGGGAAAGGATTACAGCGAACGGATGGAAGAATATATCAACAGACAAGTACACTTTTTTCATCATGTATTAAGATATATCTGTTGGGTAGAGATGCTTGCAAATAAAATATGTTGTTGATTAATCCGTGAATACAGTTTTTGCAATGGTCACATAGCTAAAAATGTGTTTTAAACGTTTTTATATAGCTCACAAATATTACATTGGTAATTACTTTTATGCAACTTTGTTTGAAAACATTCATGCACAAAAGTCACTGGTTAATGTTGGCTAGCTATATTACGCTGCCAATTGAACTAGAACTATCAGGAAGTCGGACTTGGTATATATTTCCGGTAGTGTATACTTACACTATATTCACCTTGCTTTTATTTCAGTCAAAATTATATGTAACAATCGCCATCCAGAATAAAATTTAAACCATAGAAAAGCGACGTATTAATTGATAATTATCGGAAATCTCGTGCGTTTGTGTATGGAACAAAACATACCGGGTACATTGATCAGTGTTCTACTATTTGCAGTTTCGAATACCTGCCAAGAGAACGCTGTTATGAGGCATCGGATTGTGTGCACGATATGCGGAACAAGAGACAGGCGTGTGGTGTTCTTTCCATGCGGACATTTTCTAACATGTGAAATGTGCGGGCAAGGGACAGACACCTGTCCAGCATGTAGACTGGAAGTGAACTCGCGTGTCGTGGTGAACCAGTGACTTTTTTCATTACAAAATGAACCTTTTCTAATAAATTTCCATTGAGTTAAGCTCAATATCAGGACAGTATGTGTTACACTGTTGTTTGTTTATGAATATTACTAAAGACTAACAGTCATTGTTAATTGATATAATTTGAAGAAAAATATATTAACTTTTAATGTAATTCTGCAAGTCTGTCTATTATAGTGTTGTTAAGGCAAGTTAAGTTGTATGATTGTAACACATTTTACAATTATAAACCTTGGTGCCATAGTTATTAACATGTTTATTTTGTAGATCTTTTTTTTTTAATTGAATAACATTAAAATATAAGAACTTAGACAAATGTCAAACATTGTTCTGTTATATAAATGTAAAATATTTAATCGGCTAAATTATTAAATAGGTCATTGAATAAACTTAACTGAACTTGATTCCAAGAATACATTGTCAATTGTTGTATATATTAATTTTCTTCAAGTTTACTGAATATGTTTAAGAAACGAATATTTTTGAATGTATCTTTTATTTTCAGTTTAATAAACATATTATCTATGTGTTATCTATATGTGAATGACGTTTAACCACTGTGACTTACTGGTTATGAACTCTTATGGTAGATGGTATGTCTGCTTTTTGCATATCGTGTTATTAATTGCTATTTACATTCACTCTTAATTTTCTGTAGAAAAATGCACGAGTTCATTTTGCATAACCCATAAGCCGGCGATACCGCCTTTGAAGGCGGAGCTTCTAAAATCGGACCAATGGTTACAAGACGCTGACGCGTAGTTATACAGTGACCAGTACCGTGACCGCACTACTTTTGTAAATATAGTAACAAACATGAATAAACATTACCCGTTTGTTTACTTTTGTTTCTTTGATGTTTCATTTAAACAAAAGCAAAATTGAAGAAAAAAAAACAACGACATTAAATAAAACCCCAAAATACATAAAAAAAACGCCAATTGCATATACAGCTATATATAAAAAATAGGAATAATGAATAACACAACCTAAAGGGGCGGGTAGTAGCTGTTTCCGAAACTAAGATTACAACAGGTGTTGCCTCCCTTAAAGCATACAATTATTTTTTTATGCTCGGATATGTTTTTATTGTTTCAAATCAAAGGGAAAATTTAAGGATTGATTCTTATTTTTCGGGCGTTTATGGAGCTTGAACGCTCAGGGCGAGTTTTGAAAATTTACCGAGAAGCGCCAGCGCGCTTCACGGAATTTTCAAAACTCTCCCTGAGCGTTCATTCTGCATTTAAACGCCCGAAAATAAGAATCAATCCTTAATTAAATACACAGAAGACACATAAGTAGAATTTCTATCGAGTTCTTAGTTAACGAATTGAGTTTTTATACGCCGTTGTGGTGTAAAAAAACAACACATTCGATGCAAACGGCTGCAGTGTACAACAATAATAAAAGCTGCGTGTAATTTATTTTCCTCGCCACTCATTTTTAAATTGTTGTTGCAATATTGGAGATACAGTATTCCTATTGATTCTAAGATGTATCCGCATGTTGTATTCAACAGAAAATCGTTTATAAATTACTATGTGACGAATGTAGACAATTATATTTTTGAGCCTCGCTCTGGAAAGCACGTACTAAATGCGTGTGCGTAAATTTTAATCTCAAATTAGCCTGTGCATGCAGCTTAGGCTAACAAGGGTCGATGCTTTCCGCCTCAACTGCATCTTCGCTAAGAAGATATTTCCTTTAAACGAAAGAAAACAGCATAAAAAACGGAAATTGTCGTCCCTGATTATCCTGTGCGGACTTCTCAAGCTTATTTGGGACGACACTTAACGCACACGCATTAAATCCTGTTTTCCAAGAGCGCTGCACATTTTGTTTATTGTTTACGATATAATGTGAATCATCACATCCTTTCTACGCATTAAAAACAACAACAACATCATTTATCTTCAAACAAATATGCTGTTACATGTAGTAAAATATGTATATAAGTACTTATCTATGTGTGTATAAGTATTTGTTCAAAATAATCTTATTGAGTTGAACTGTGCTTTGAACTCCTGTTTATTATGATTCTACTGTAAATGTCACAGAAGAAATTTTTCGATTCCAATTTACTCTTTCTCCCACATTTTTACAAACGGGTGAATGCTGTACTGCACCATCTCCGGGACTAAAAGCAAAGTAGAATTCACACTCAGATTAGCCTATCAATTGCCATTCATAATAATTGCTAAATCTCCATACCTAAAATTGCAAATAACATTAACATTTAATTTACTAAAGTTTGTATTTAATTATATTCATATTCTCCGTTTGCTGATAAACACTCCGGTATATTTTTGTTCACATACGTGCATAAATAAGTGAAAAAAATAAAGGTTGAACCTTTAAAAGCGTTTTTCTCCAAAAAATGAAAATGGTAGTAAGAGCACTAAAGCAATCAATCGACGAATTATGTGGTCGCAGACTCGCAGCGACATAATGTCAAAGTGTCAAATTTTCATTTATGCCGCTGTTCCTGCGCCTTCATCACGCTTGTACAACGTCATTATATGTACAGCGTCCTAAAGTCTCGAACGCATTATGGTTTATCATTACAAAGTGCATATACTTATATCAGTAACCCCGATCCCGATCATCGAGTGTGTGGTCAAGCCGTAATTAATAGCCGGTCCAGTCGTTGCGAGGCAATACAATGAATACAAGCGTGGATTTAAATAACCCTCGAAAAACGGCATCTATTTCAGATATATCGCCTTTGGATGCATCCATATTACATACAAATTAAATGAATCTAATGCCTGGCCTGGTCACAGACTCCTGTAACCCATGACCGCATTGCAAATGCCCAATAAGAATCCCATGTTTACAGCGTTTGCACAGCGTTCTCGCGATGCGTTCATTGATCTCTAGAAGATCCGACCGTGTTTCTATGGCGTTCTTTGCTCTCAACAAGAACACTGCATATTATGCATCAAAGAGAACGGTCAACAGCCCTGTGCTACCCCCCTGTGTGACCGGATGCGGTCTCGTCTCATACTGAAATCAAAGATCTATCAATATGTATTTATATATATTTATAGACTGAAATATTTAATAATGCATGGCTTCGAGAGAGAATGACATTTATAAATATTGAAATCAATCAGAATTCATATGTTAGATTGTTGTCCGTCAATATAAGACATTCTCAACAAAATGCACGATAAATCAAAGGTAACCGTTTCGGCTGGAAACAGCCGCTGGACATTACGGTCTAGGCCGTTACGGCGCCATTTTCAAATGTTGTTATTGTCGCATTTCGTTATGGAATCTGATATTTTTTCAAGATTTTGTCTGTCCATTTTAATATTGTTACACGGCAGTGGTAAATCGTTTGATCCATCACGACATTGAAATAAATAGAAAATAGCTATACGATAATTATGCTTTATAAGCTTGCGTTTGAAAGAACAGACACGTTGCCCGTATTGTGACATGTTTTCGCGAGTAAAGCGTCCGTGCTCTCTGACTTGAGTCTTTTGAGATAAAAGAAGTGAAACGCCATCGCTTTAGATGTGTGTATTAAGTTACTTTTCCGCAAAAGCTTCCAATGTATTAACTGCACCAAGGTTTGTTTATTGCATACTGATAAGTCATAAAAATGGTCCACACTGGGAGTGACAGAATTATAATTCATGTTATTCTTTGCTAGCCACTTTTACCTTATTTTCAGTGACCAAATATCAGTATATTAAGAAAACCAGTTACATAATTTCTGGGCTAATGCAAACAATGCAACAACCAACGATTTACATTCAAAGAATTATTTAATTCCTATGAAATCCATGTCAAATCTTTTTATTTACAGAATGTTTACCACGCAAGTCCAATAGACCAGTTGACATCATGCACATCTGCAAAGTTAAGATTCCACCCACTGGTTGGCAAAAAGCAGTGTATTAATATAAGCACAGGCTAGATTGAACTTTACCGGTACACAGTTGTTTACCACTATCGACAAAGCGGGGGTTTGGGTGCAGTAGCCCCCAATACTAAGGAAGTATATAGGATAAAAAGGATTAGCCTCTTTTCCTGTATATTCGGCCACTTAAGAGTGAAATTGACTTTTTCTACTGAGTGAAAAGATTTTCAGCACAAGTGAGACATTTAATTAAACATTTTATATCTTCCAGGCTTTTTCCGCTCCATTTTGGGAATACGCCACACTGGAATTTTGGGAATTTCGCGTCATGAAAACCCCCATTTTGGGAAAAAAATTATTCGCAAAATTGGCTCAATTGGGAAAAATTATCGCATGTAAATAGTGTTTCTTATATTTCAAAGAAGCCGTTAACTGGTAAATAACGACTATTTTGATAACTTATTATTAAAATTTTACAAAGTATTTTGAATATGTGAGATAAGTGCAGATTTTTAAATCTGAATTTGGGGAAAAGGCCTGGCCTTTTTTGAGGTGAAAAAAATCGTGCGAAGTGCCGGATTTTGAGGAAAATAAGGAAAATCTTAAATAATCATTAACATATTTTACAGTTTTTAAAACAAATTTAAGGCAACAGATAATTTAATTATGCAACACTTTCTATTTTCTACACCGGATCAGGTTAACTTATACATTTAAAGGTAAAAAAAAAAAATTTTTTTTTTTTTGGAATTGGGAATTTTTTTTTCAATTGGGAAAAAACAACCAGATTTGCATTGGGAATGGGGCCGAATTTCGGACCCGTGGCATAAGGCGGAAAAAGCCTGTCTTACCCACTGAAGTATGGCAAAATAATTTACAACGAAGGTATTTACTTAGTAACAGGCCAATTCTAGGTGGGCACCCGAGCAACCCTGATTTGTTCGTACAGTACAGCCAACGCAGAACAAACATATTTCACGATCCGCGGAGTCAAGACGCAACGAGTCGATGCCGAGTCAGCCGTTGAAGCAGCGGCACAGCGTTTCGCCGCGATGCTTCGCATCTGTCTGCCGAGGCAAGCCGTGCTATGACGCCGAGTTGTATTAGCATATAAGCATATTTAATGTGTCCGGCCAAGTAAGTTTGTTTCCCGCCCGTAGTGTATGTATTTCACACATAAACAAGGTCACTTAATTACGTACAATTATTTTCACTTTCATATAGAGACATCAAGGAGACCAGGCAGCTGTTTTCGCACCTACAAGTGGTCAAGGCTCCAGCAGATGGTGGATTTATAATTGCTTGTTGTTTTTGCTATTATATTTTAGCTGAGACAATGAGCAGTTTGAAGCCACATCAATAATCAAGGCTTAATTATTGTTTTGTTAATTATCAGCTTATTATAACTTTTGTTTGAATATGCGTATATAAACTTGTTTCATTTTCTTCATATTATACAGTTGATATCGCTACTCATTACCCGATAATCGCGTATATTCCAGTTTTAAAGCAAATTCCGTTAAATATTTACGATAAAAGTGCTCAAGAAACACAAACATTTGAATTGTTCTTAAGTATCAAATGCATTTTGGCATTTGTTACTATTTAAAGATGTGATGAAATAACGTCCAATGGGGGCGTTTTTTTTCCACTGAACATGCGTAAATCGCCTGACGTGATGTTCATGTTTTTATACAACACAAAATACACCCACACTTTCCATGCGATGTTCTACATGTCCAGGGCCCTCATTTGGCACTTTTTCCTCCGAATATCGGCGGCTTCCCCCATGAAAAAAGTATACTTATTCCCCTTTCCCGGCTAAAAATTCCCCCTCGAAAAAAAAAAAAAATTATTTTTTTAATTTTTTTATATATTTTTTATACCTACGTTGCCAGCTGGTATCGTGCTACTAACCTTTGATTAAATGTATATTTATGTAAATCACATTAAAATATAGCAATTTTAGGTGTTGAATGGTTGGTGAAAAGATCTTCTAAAATTCCCCTTTTCACCCAACACGACGCGAAATTCCCCCACATGAGGGATGTGGGTGGCTTCCCCTAGCGGCAAGAGAGGGCCCTGATGTCTGCATAATTTTCGCGCGCTGTTTATTGAGACAAAGGATATTTTAGCACTGTTTATTTGACGCTAGAATTTGTTAATGTCGCGTTAACATTAAAATTCAGAAGCGTGTTTCGGATTACAAATTAAATAATGCTCATTTGAGAATCGAAGGAAACATTTACAGTTGTGCGTAATTAATTCAACGATAATTTGTTAAAGCGCATTAGTGCCATATCGCTTATTAAAACGTGAAAATAATAACTATGAAAGTAGCGAAATTTAGGTTTCTAGGCTACACAAATGTACATGTAGGTGTATATCTTTTCAATGGATTCGCCGCGTATGTGTGTCTCGGAAATACGCCGCGTGAACACATGACGCGGCCGCCGAGTACTAACGATTCTGGCCGTGGTGTGACCGAGGATTATGTTGGTTCCGCGTTGGCTGTACTGCATCTTTCCTATCAATCTGTTCAGTCATCATTTTTATAGGAAAACATAAAACTTTTGAAGTTATTTGGATATAAATCATTAAATAAATATTCTTTTAGACTAATAAACACAACAATACTGTTTCAAAGTGAATATTTTCAGAATTATTGGTATTTACACAGCATGTGTAGCCGATTTACTTATTTTTACCTTAATTTAATTTTCCCCTAAAAAAATATAAAATTCACATGTTTTTAACCAAAAAACAACATCTATGTTATAGATTTTTTTAAATTAGCATAACTAACTTAAGTTTTATCAGAAATATGTCATAATAACCAAAGAAAGGGGGTGGCCGAAATTATAGGGTTGGATGAATAGATAGGAAAGAAGGCTATTAGGTGTTAGGTGTTGCGCGCTTAGCAACAATAAAATTATATGCTTTTCCATTCTTTTTGGCGTACCGGTTAAGTTAAATCGTCCCTTAGCACATGAAGGAAAAATTTCATATTCAAAGTTTATATTCACAATAAATCAAAACATCAAATATTATTTTACACATTGATGTCTGTATAAAACATAAGTTTTTATAAAGAAAATGCATTTTCAAACATTTATACTAAATACTGTCATGTTATTTGCTTTTTGAATCATTCTTGCTTTTAATAGGGATGTGTTGCATGGTTGATTCAATTCCTGTGAACTTTAAGTACTTTTGGAAATGTCTGTATATGTACCGGTATTGGTAAAAGTTGTGGATTCAACCAAAATGGACGAGTTGTGCTTAAAATATTTGTAAAACATTTATTTAAAATGGAATATGAAGGATTGTCATTTTTATGAGATATGTTTAATGATGCTTGAAGTATCACTCAAATCTTGAAAGGTGAAAAATGCAATGGATCCCACGCTCAGTTGTTTGTTTAGGTCAATTTTGGTGCCGTTATCCAGTCTGATTCCCCATGTCAAAAAGTCTGTATTTTTCCCAATCAAAAGTTTTTTTCATTATCCCCACGCTTTTCGGAGCGTAGGGATTATGTGGTTATCTCCGCCGTCCGTCTGTTCTGGCCACTATCTACTCCTACACTATATGAACTAGAACCTTGTAGCTATGAGCATATGTGCGACAGTGCACTATTTGGAATTTTAATCTGACCCCTGGGTCAAAAGTTATGGTTGGGGTGGGGCTGGGTTAGAGATTTTCACTCATTTTACTAACAACATGTGGCGTGGGGATACGCATCGGCCTCTGCGGCGCCATTTCTAATTTTTAGCTCTACTGCCAAATGGGATGGCATGGTTTCTGTCTGTCTGTCTGTCTGTCTGTCTGTGTGTTAGACTTTTCTTGTTTATCCGATAAAGTCCACATTTTTCATCCGATTCTTTTCAAACTTGTTCAGTGTCTTTATATTGATGAGGACTCGAACCCTATTGATTTTCAGGTCACTGGGTCAAAGGTCAAGGTCACAGTGACTCGAAATAATAAAATGGTTTCCGGATGATAACTCAAGAATGCTTAGGCCTAGAATCATGAAACTTCATAGGTACATTGATCATGACTGGCTGATGACCCCTTTTCATTTTCAGGTCACTAGGTCAAAGGTCAAGGTCACAGTGACTCGAAAAAGTAAAATGTTTACTTTTTCTTGTTTATCCGATAAAGTCCACAGTTTTCATTTGATTCTTTTCAAACTTGTTCAGTGTCTTTATATCAATGAGGACTCGAACCCTATTGATTTTCAGGTCACTGGGTCAAAGGTCAAGGTCACAGTGACTCGAAATAGTAAAATGGTTTCCAGATGTTAACTCAAGAATGCTTAGGCCTAGGATCCTGAAACTTCATAGGTACATTGATCATGACTGGCTGATGACCCCTATTGATTTTCAGGTCACTAGGTCAAAGGTCAAGGTCACAGTGACTCTGTTTATAGCAGTAGAGCGATTCAGGCCCTCATGGGCCTCTTGTTTTGTTAATACAACGCAACATTTAGTTGATTTCGCTATGCATCTCTATGAGCTGAACCTTTTAGAATATAATATTGAACACACTTATTATCAATTTTAAAGAATTTTGTTAGCAAAAATATAAAATCCAAAGAGCCTGCGGCCACTGCCCCAAGTCACAGCTTAATTTATATGAAAAAGTAGCTTAATATTAATGACCAGTGTATTACACTATTGAGGCCATGTTCTTTAGTTTTTATATAATTTAGCCATTAGTTCATTGATAATATTTTCTGTTCATAGATATAACTTCAAGAAGGCCATGACTTAACTTGCACTGAGTCATGAGTGGTCAAAAGAATATTGGGCGTAAAAGACTTGGTGGAATTGTCATCCAGCGAACACATAGCCTGGTTCCTCCAGAGAAACGCCCATGCCAGATCACCAACAGGTAAGTGCCTGACATATTTTAGGCACACTAAGGAAAAACTAGGATTAATGCATGTGCATAAAGTGTTGTCTCAGATTAGCCTCCGCAGTCCAGACAGGCTAATTAGGGACGACACTTTCTGTCTAGACTTGATTATTGCTTAGAAGAGACTTCCTTGAAGCAATAAAATTTCATACAAGCAGAAAGCATAGTCCTTGATTAGCCTGCGCAGCAGCACAGGCTAATATGGGACGACACTATGCACTTGCATTAAGCCCAGTTTTCCCATAACCCGGCTTATTATGATTTGATTATACTAACTGTCTCAGTTGTATTTTGCTTTCAGTTTTAAACATTTAAGTGAAGAGAAAGACAATAAACTGAAGCATTACCAGTATGTGTAAATAATGGCAATCAAACACCGGCAAATATATAGAGAATACGTGGTTGGTGCCGAGATGGAGAAAGTATTTTATTTTTCGGGCCGAACCAGATAAACTTTCTTCATCTCTGCACCAACCATGTATTCTATTTATCCTGCTTCATGCTGTTGACACATTTTTTAAAAGACAGATGATAAATTGACAACAATATAATTATTCTTGTCGAGCCTCCTACATGTACACAACATTCCAGACGACCGAATAACTACCGATTGTGTCACGTAAAAAATAGTTCCACTTTAAACTGTTCCTTTTAATACTTTCCTATTGAAAATATGAGAACAAATAAAAAACAAATCTAGAATGTGATATTTTCTTTGTAAAAAATGAAAAAAAATGCAACAGCAAAACAAAAACTAAATTTTATTTACCTAAATGACAACTTTAATCCATTGCTTGTAACAATAAATTTACAACAATATACACATTCATTTTCTGTTCTTCCATCCCTTTGTCGAAATCTATTTTCTTTTTTTTCCATCCCTATTATCGAAATGTATTTTAAACCACACTATTTTTTGATAGCGTTTGTATCGAATGCTAACCACTCTGACCCAAAACCCGATTTACAAAATTGTAATTCTGCCGTAGCAAATGATTTTATTCCTATCGAAGTTAACAATTATGAATGGCAAACACACAATCCGAAATAAGTTTATGATTCGTTTGATGCTTTAAAAATATTTTTAAAAATACTGTGAAAACACCATGTCAAAATTGTTGCCCCTAAAATCCTGAGAGAAACAAGATAGTATGTTTCGTCTGAGTAATGACGTCACACTAGATACGTCATAAATTGCTTAATCAAGTAAATTAAAATGATAAATACAGAAAGCTGGTTTGGTAATATATTTTAAAAAAGAAAAAAAGTATGATATACAATATAACGATAACATTCATGATGTGTCCCAATAAATTTCAAAGGTCAAATATTAGAATATGTTAATTGTTACAGCGTGCGTAGGAATACACTACTTCCTGTTGACCGGAGATAGGAAAATTTATTCGACCCTGCATTATTTGGTCAATGTTTGCAACAGAGGCAGGATAAATTGAGATATTGAAATTCCTCATGACAAATTTTATCTTCGACAAATAACACATGTGCCAATTCTTAAAAGATTCCCATTTCTACAGTGTTTTCACAGTGCTCTTCTGACTCCCTCCATGTGCTCTAGAAGATTCCACAGTATTAGATAGTTTACATGTTTGAAGTATGTTATAAGCTTTTGTCACACACACATACAGACCAACTCACTGTCATAGTTTATGTATTATGTCTTACAAAATGTATACACCTATAAGTATAACAATACCTTTTGTTTTTGCAGCAATGTGCAGACAGATGTTAAACTTGCCAAGGTCAGTGTGATTGTAATAAATGTTATTACATGTAGATATATATATATTTATATTCATTGGGGCCAGATTAACGGGTCGCAGGGTGGTAATAATTGTGCAGTCAATCGGATACTTCAGCGGGGACCTCTTGCTGTCAACGAGAGTTTTCTTCCTAGTTTGCATACCCAGCTAATCACCAATCTTTCTTAAGTTCAGTAACGTTACACATGATTTATGTGAAACTGAGATCTTTACTTCAAATTATGAAGTTGTGTTCTTATGCATTAAAAAAATAAAAAGACTTACGGTCAGTTGTTTTTTTTCCATCATTTTGGGAATTGGGCCGGGATTGGGTTTTCTTTTTTTGGAAACCTTTAAAATGGGAATGTCGAGGTCCCATTTAGGAAAATATATACTTTTTTTATTTGGAATGGGGCCAGTATACCCTGAATTTAAACCAAAAAACCCAACTTTGACATAATCTGTTCTATATAAGAAATTTGTCCCTACAGTACTTTTGCACTCTTGTTCACTTGCTTATGCATCAGCAAGGCAATACATTTTGTAGCATGAATTGATTTCCCCACCAAGCAGAAATGAGTCTGTAAATAACAACATCAAGGCTTAATATTTCAATTTCAATCTTAGAGCGCAAAGGGACATCAAGGGTAACACTTATGCTTTTATTTTGTTTTCTATTCAATAAAGTTTATACTGAACATCAAATATACAGCAAAGGAAAGTGTCGGATTTAATCATCCTGTGTACCGGTATTTATTGAACACATACTTTATCCCAGTGTTACTGCTTTATGCCTTAAAGATATGATCCTTGATCCACATACTCTTGGTCACAAGTGTCTCTTGATATACATTTGTCTCTTTTTATATATTCCACACAGGTTATTTTCTCTCATGTATTTTTTTTACTTAGTTGTGGATGTCGGATCAAGGTTGATCGCTGGCTGGCTGTTTTATCATGAATCTGCCTGTGGCTTTGACATATTTGGACAGTTCAGATGTAATAGTCTCTCTCCAGCCTGGTATGTAGAGATGCTCGTCTGTTTTGAGTAGTGTCTTGATAAGCGCTGTAACTCCACATAGTTTGCGTAGTGATTTAAAGAGCTCGTCCCAGTGTTTTTCATGGATGCAGCATTCCAGGAGGAGATGCTCTGTAGTCTCCAGGGCTCCACATGGGCACAGTGATGAGACATTGATGCCCATCCTGTTGCGATGTGCATTAAGGATTGAGTACCCTGTCTGTAGCTGCAGGATCACGCCATATGTTGCCTTATCTGGGTGGTCAAGTTGTCACTTTTGCTCGCCTGATGAAAGAACTCATAGAGAGTCCTACCGGTAGATGAGTTCTCCCAACGTTTTTGCCACTTGATAATGCAGGACATGCTCCTTTCACTTCTTGAATAGTTGTTGTCCTGGAGTCTTCTGGCATTACATTGGCTTCTTTGGCTCCTTCTTTTGCTAGTTCATCTGCAGCTTCATTGCCCTGTCGACCTGCATGACCGGGTGTCCATAGGTGTTGCACTGTTGATATGGGATTCGCTCTATGAAAACCAGGCTTAATGCATGTGTGTTGAGTGTTGTCCTAGATAAGCCCATGCCGTCCGCACAGGCTTATCAGGGACGACATGTTCTGCCTTACCTGGATATTAACAAAGAAGAGACTTCCTTTTTAAGAAAAATACCAGAACAGTGGAAAGTGTCATCCTGGATTAGCCTGTGTGGATTGCACAGGCTAATCTGGGACAACACTTTGTGTGCACATGAATTAATCCCTGTCTTCCCAGAATATTGCTAATATATTATATCAGCATCATTCTTTACTTCTAGGTGGGGTTAACTCATCAACCAGACCTGTCTTTTAGTTCCTCCTTCTGTGACCTTGAAAATGACCCCAACCTGGTATCAGCCCTGGACAAGATTGAGCAGAACTATAAGACTGTCATGCCAGCAAACCTGCCTCAGGAGGCCACATTGGTTACATCAGAAAATAAACAGGGAAATATTGCTGTCTCTAAAGCTTGTACTGGTGGTAAAACAGAATCAAAACAAGTCCATGGCAATCCAAATACTGGCAATATCCATACATCTGTGCTTACAAAATCGGTGCAAAGTAACTCCAAGGTTGTTAAACAGACAGCGGTTTCTGGTCCTACTGGACGGCAAAGCATTCAAGGTAACAATGTACACAAAAAAGACGATATAGGAAAACAAATTGAGAAGAATGTAGTGAAACAATATAGTACTAAACTTGATATAAAGTCCAACACTAATTTACAGCAAACAAACCCTACAAAGCATTTTTTACAAAGTGACAAAACTGCCAGGATAGTAGCTACCACTCTGGTCACTCAAAAGACTGCATCCATGTCTAGAATTTCTGACCATCAGCCCTCCTTCCATGATCTTTCTTTCGCCAGCCCTGTCGATATATCTACGCCTCAGATATTCAGAAATAATCAAAGTACTACAAAAGAAAATAAGGACAGTCCAACTGATGCAAAAAAGGCAAAAAACAAAAACTTTTCTGACTCTAAGAAGCCTCGAAATGAGAGAGCAGCAGAGTCCGCCCCACTTTCCACTCCCAGAAGGAGTCAGCGAAACAGCAGCAAGAACAACAGAAAGCAGATCCTAAATACTGTAACATC
The DNA here is from genome assembly GCF_020536995.1 of Dreissena polymorpha. NCBI lineage: Eukaryota > Metazoa > Mollusca > Bivalvia > Myida > Dreissenidae > Dreissena > Dreissena polymorpha. Next base: position 59,958,381 of record NC_068365.1, read on the forward strand.
TCCAGAAACAGCTGTGAGTGCTGACAGAGACACATCAGGAGATAAAAGTGACTTCTTTAAGTCTTTGTGCGTTGACAATGAAAGCATGGACGAGTCAAAATTGGAGAGAAAGAAAGCTGAAAAGTCACCAAAATCAGAAAATCTCCGACATGGCTCAGACATAGGCCAACAAGAGCACCAAACATTGGAAAGTTCCAGTCTTGCAGACGATGAGAGAAGTCTATTTCCTAGAAAAAGGCTGGGTTTGAACCAAGCTGCCACCTCCACCATCATGCCTGGTAAGTGTTAATTGTTCATAATCCTCTTGTACAAGTAGTATAAGACTGGAGGCTTGTAGTTTAATGTATTTCAACTTTCTTTTTTCGCCCAATTGGGAAAAGTACCAGTATCACACCACTTGCGAAAAATTAATGGAAAAAAAATGAAATAGGGGAAAAAAGTATGATTTAATCTTCAATTTGGGAATTATGGGTCTTTTTTATTGCTGGGTAATTGCACAAACCCATCATTATATATTTATGCCTTTTTGATGAAATGTTATGTTTCACTGCTCATTATATTTATTCACAAGTAGAAAATTCACGTTTTGAACAAAATTGATACGACTTTCCTTCCGTCTGGGAAATTTGGCAATTTGGATTTGTTTCCTGGATTGGAAAAGTGCCTTTTATGGGTTAATTATTACAGGTTGTACTTATTTATTTGCAGTGGATTAGGTCTATGTTATGCAATCAAAAATAAGATCTGACTACATGCATTTGTCTGTCTTAATATAAAATTGTTAAAAATTCAATAAAACGCAATGATTTGAGCCTGTAGCAAAATAATAATCAACCAAAAACTTATACCTTTGGCAAACAAACATCAACTTTTAAAACTATATGTCTCACAACCTAAAAAAAGGGGCTAATTGCTTGTGCGTTAAGTGTCATCAATGATTATCCTGTGCAGTCGTCACAGGCTAATCAGGGACAACACTTTCCTCTTTAACTGGTATTTTGTTAAGAACAGACTTCCTTTAAACAAATAATACCATGAAAGCAGACAGTGTCGTTCCTGATAAACCTGTGTGGCCTGCACAGGCTAATATAGGACGACACTTTACACATATGCATTAAACCCTGTTTTCCCAGAGCAAGGCGCACATATAATCTCTCCTATTTCTGTGCAGATGTAGACCAGGACAGCCTGGCCCTGTCATCCTGGGGCCTCCCGGCGGTGGTGTTGAACCAGTACGCAGCCCGAGGCATCACACACATGTTCCAATGGCAGGCTGAGTGTCTCATGCTTGGAAACGTTCTCAGTGAGTAGCTGTATTTAAGTGATATGCATAGAAGTCTTGCTGTGAGAAAATGGTGATTAATTCATGTGCGCTAAAAGTGTTGTCCCTTATCACTGACGACACTTTACACTACTTACTGAAAATCCAGTTTTAGCCTATAAAAGTGTTAACACTTTCTGTCTTAACTGGATTTTAGCTAAAAGGAAACTTCACTTAATCAAAAAATACCCTGCAAGTGGAATGTGTTGTTACTTATTAGTCTGTGCACACTAAACAAGTTAATCAGTGAAAATATTAAACGCACATGCATTGAACCCTTTTTTTACTTCATTGAGGCTCAAAAAAAAATTTGCTTTCACTGTCAACTTTTACATGATGTTTTATTGGTGTTTGTATCTAGCTGAAGAAAATTAAAAATAACATTGTGTATTTAAAAAATAATAATTATTTGTCCCACAGAAAATTATTAAAAGTGTTTCAGATGATGGTAACAGTTATATTTTTTTTATTAACTTCACAGGCTTATCTTGGATGATACTTTACCCACATGCATTATGACCAGTTTTCTCAAAACAAGGCTTTAGTGTTTTTGCTGTATATATATAGATGGGGGTAACCTTTAGTGCTGCAACAATATACCGGTATATCGGTATATATCGCAATACGCAATCCGCATATTGTATTGCGATACGATTTTCATCATACCGGTACGAAAATTTACAAAAATTCATTCACATTTCGTCCAGAAAAGCCATCCGAAATAATGATAACAACGTTAACAAAACAAAGCAGTTTAAATAATTTTTTACGTAAAAATAGCATTCTAAAAAGTGTATTATACGGAGTTGCGTTGTTACATGGGAGCATTCGTTCATTGCTTTTCAACAGATTATCGTTGAATTAATTGCGCACAGCTGTAAATGTTTCGTTCGATTCTGAATTGAGCATTATTAAATTTGTAATCCGAATTTCGGAAACACGCTTCCAAATTTTAATGCTAACGCGACAATAGAAAATTATAGCGTCAAATAAAAAGTGCTTCATCCTTTGTCATAATAAAAAGCGCGCGAAAATTATACAGACATGTAGAACGTCACATGGAAAGTATGGGTGTATTTTGTGTTGTATAAAAACGGGAACATCACGTCAGGTGAATTTCGCGTGTTCAGTGGAAAAAAACGCTCAGATCTGACGTTATTTCATCACATCTTTAAATACTAACAAATGCCAAAATGTATTTGATGCTTAAGACAATTTGCGAATGTTTGTGTTTCTTGTTATTCTAGAGCACATTTATAGTAAATATTTACCAGAAATTGCTTTAAAACTGGAATATACGGGATTATCGGGTAATTGGCAAGTTATAATTTTGGTACAAGTTAGCAATATATTGCGATATATTGCAATACGGGTTTTTGAACTGACAATATATTGCAATACGGTTTTTGGCGTATTGTTGCAGCACTAGTAACCTTGTGTACTCGGCCCCTACCAGTGCTGGCAAGACGATGGTGGCAGAGTTGCTGGTGCTCAAGAGAGTCCTGGAGACACGGAGGAAGGCTGTTGTTGTGAATGTAACGTAACGTTATTAGCCGCGCCACGCTTAAGTGTATTACGTCCCTGACGTCACGCCATATTTGTTGTTGTTTATATACGTCATTGTTTATATTTGAATCTGAAGTAAAAGGAAGAACCTGAACACACAACGCTTTGTACCTCTATTATCCCACACGATCGCGATATTGGTGCCGTTACAAAAAAATGAATCTACAGAGAATACAGATACAGAGAGAGGGTCACCGCCGTTTCATTGAGAAATATTTGGAGAAAATCGAACAATCTAAGGAGAACGATTCATTGACCGATTTTCACGCTATTCTCAACGCTATTGAAGCGAAAGTCACGATTCTAGAGACACTGAATGAGAAAATACTTTCACAGACGGAGATAGAGGGATTGGAGGAAGAAATCTTTCAAACAGACACGTATTCAGCGGAACTGGATATCCAGCTGTGTCGCTTACAAGCTTTCCGAGATCAACAGGAGAAGAGAGCAGCCCCGCATACTACCGATCTACCACGAGATGACCAGAGAAATTCAAGTAATCAGCAGCGCAACAACAATGGTTTGAACCCAGAGGCTTCTTCTTTCTTTCCCGACAGAACTGTGACGTCAGGAAGTGTGGCGGCGAACTCTAACAGCCTGGCTCCCGGCGATGTTGTACTGAAGATAGGAAACGTGAACGCCACGAACATCAGCCACAACGAGGCCCAGGAGGTGGTCTGCGGGGCCACAAACATCCTGCAACTCACAATCAAGAAAGGTCCCGGAAAAAGCGCCTCAATGTCACCCACGCCCATCGGGTCCGGTCAGTTTTCGACCCCTCTGGAGCAACGTGATAAATACTCTACACTTCCAGATTATCGTATCGGAACTGGGTACCAAGCACTTAATAATGTATCTAGTGGATATAATAACGGCCAAGAAAGTAGTGCATATGACATGCGTCAGTTGGAACAAACTCCGCCAATGTCTGGGCAACAATCACAACAGAATAAGTACCCATATAAGTCGACATCTGGTATTCAGTTACAGTTGAATTCACCAACTCAAATTGATATACGAAATGACAACAGCTACAACCAAAGAGTAGATTATAACGATGGTGGTAGTTACAGTCAGCCAATGTCGCATGTGCAATATACGAACGGAAATAGGACTGAGTCTCCGTATCAAAGGCAAACATCGGTAGGTTCTAATCGTCAATTTCCTTATTCAGGTCACCCTCAAAGTTATTTTAAAAATCCTACTCCATTTTCTCCCGGTTGTGCAGATAACTTCACCGACAACAGCCCAGAGCATCCACGTGCTCAAAGGCAGACGTCGTCCGGAAGTCAGCCAGTTGGTAATGTGTACGACGCGACAATTAGCCCTGGCTTTCAGTCCTGCTCTTACATGTCAGACGAACCTCCGCCTACCCCACCCCCACCTGACATATCAACCGACTCGTTCCTTCAAGCATTCCGGAGATTTGCCAGCCGGAAGTCGTTGCCCACGGTGATGGTATTAGACAATGCTACGACTTATATTGCTGCTTCCAATCACCTTAAGAAGCTATTCAACTACCAAGTCGTACAAGAAGGACTTAGCAGAAATGGAACAGAGTGGCGATTTATTCCCAAAACGAACAACGTGGAATAACAAATAGACCAATAGTGAAACTCTATCCATTAGAAACAGCAAGTGATGTTGAATAGAGAACATTTAAGTATTAAAAGTTAAACGCGCAAATGTGATTGAAATACTGAAATAGACAGCTGAGTGTACATGTAATTGAAATACGAGAGACAGTTAAGAAAGTGTTATTCAGAAACTGAGTGATAAACATTTGATATTCATTTCAAATTAACGTGTATACTCGTGATCAAATTAGTGTTTCTGCAATCTTACGATTGTCACGAATGATTCAGGATTTCATAAGTAATGATACATAGTCTCCTCTGATTGTTAATAATTGTCACTTTTCGCGGCCCCCAGAATGTTGTGAATGTAACGTAACGTTATTAGCCGCGCCGCGCTTAAGTGTATTACGTCCCTGACGTCACGCCATATTTGTTGTTGTTTATATACGTCATTGTTTATATTTGAATCTGAAGTAAAAGGAAGAACCTGAACACACAACGCTTTGTACCTTTATTATCCCACACGATCGCGATAGCTGTCATCATCTTGCCCTTTGTGTCGGTCACACGAGAGAAAATGTTCTACCTACAGGTGAGTTAGAGAGAGAAAATGTAATACCTACGGATGAGCTAAAGAGAAAATGTTCTACCTACAGAAGAGTTAAAGAGAGAAAATGTTCTAGCTACCAGTGAGTTGGAGAGAGAAAATGTTCTACCTACGGATGAGTTAAAGAGAGAAAATGTTCATAAACATAAACAAGAAACGTGCAGTATTTATTGTTTTCTGGTAGAACAATAAATTATGTAATGCATGTGGATTTGCACGTCAGTGAGTGCACTTTAAATGAAAAACAAACTTTTTTCCCCTAAGTCTATGAACAGTATAAATCTAGATTATTAAATCAACAGCATGAAGCATTCTAGTTGGTCAAAATTAAAAGGTTGAAACTGAGTTCAAGATAAAGAAGGGCTTTTTTATCTTGTAGAATGGATGTTTTACACAATTTTGCAAAACTTGCACACACAAAATAATTAACACTTTAAAAAAGTTTGTGACTCTATTTTGAAAAGTTTGAAATACATTTTTTTAAACATTTTTGAACTCATTTATTCACAATTAGAAGGGCCAAGGTCTGCTTCACAAAGACGGAGAAAGTCCCTGCTGGGCAATGTTTGTGTTTGCCAACAAGTTAATGCTCTATCCTTCACAGGAGCTGTGTGAGGGTGGGTGGGTTCATGGGTCACTACTGACCACTCGGTGCCTGTCTCCCACAGGAGCTGTTTCAAGACGCGGATGTGAGGGTGGGTGGGTTAATTGGTCACTACTGACCACTCAGTGCCTGTCTCCCACAGGAGCTGTTCCAAGATGCAGGTGTGAGAGTGGGTGGGTTCATGGGCCACTACTCACCACCCGGGGGCTTCAGTGGGACAGACATTGCAGTCTGCACCATTGAGAAAGGCAACAGCCTCATCAACAGGCTTCTAGAGGACAACAAACTGGACACCCTTGGTACTTAAAGAGATGTTGTCCAAATTGTATTTTCTAAATGAGCCTTTCTCTGGGATAATGGGGCTTAATGCATGTGCATCAAGAGTTATGTCTGCACAGGCTCATCAGGGGCCACGCTTTTATTGTATTTTTGGTTCTTTGCAAAAATCCAGTTAAGTGGGAAAGTATCGTCCCTGATTAGCCTGTGCAGACTGTTTATGCTAATCTTTGCTGACACTTTAAGCACATGCATGCAGCCCAGTTTTCCCAGAAAGAGACTTATATTTACAAAACTAGACCTTCTTGTTAATTTTGTGACCTTCTGCAGTTGTTGTCATCTTTTTATGAGGGCCATATTCATAGAAAATCAGATGAACTATGTTGATTTTTTTTTCAGCAATTCATTGTACTCTTCCTTCTTATAAATGCCATCTTTGGTAAAATGTTACATACTTATGACATTGAAATTTTGTTTGTACTTTTCTCAAACTGGATTAATTTATTGTTACTTTCATGTCTTCTAGCAAGCATATATAGGTTAACTTATAATGTTCATAATAAATATCCTTGTGTTTTGACTGTAACTGCTGAGCGGTGAATTTTTGTACAATTTTTCTTTTACCATTGACATATTGATACAAGAGGTATATTGATCCTTCTCTGTGCTGGAAATTGTTGTCATTTCTTTTTTACCCAGATCACTGAATTTCACTTTGACAAAACACTTAACTAACACTCCCTTAGAGCTAAAAAAAATGTTGGAATGTGTGATTAAAATGGATTTTGCGAGAAATATACATTCATGAATGTGTTTGTACATGCAAGCACATTTTCACAATGTGTAATTCACTTACAAAAATTAATACAACATTTATGTCAATTTGATTTCTTTTATATATATATAAAGTATCTAAAATAATAACCAAACTATGATGTTACAAAACATACATGTATATATAATAAAAACACACTCCAAAACAATGTTTCCAATTCCATATGAAAACAAGACTTCAAATAGCTGTCGCACAGACTTATAATTTTTCAAATGGATGTCCTAAATTACCAAAGGTTGGAACATGGGGTTGAGCATATTTGTTTATTCAATACAGCATCTTATTTCCTAATATTTACAGTTTGTTAATTAGGTAGTTTGGTGACCACTGTACTATTTAAAACATATCAGGAAAATGGGGCTTAATGCATGTGCGTTTTAGTGTTGTTCAAGATTTGCCTGTGACGACACTTCCTGAGTTTATGAAATTTCAGTTTAAAGAAGATCTCTGCTAAAAAAAATATCCAGTGTAGGTAATAAATGTAATCTCAGACAAATCTGGGCAACACTTTACGCAAATCCATTAAGCCCCATTTTCCCAGAGCAAAGCTCCATGCATATTTTCCCACCTCATACAGGTATCATAGTCGTTGATGAGCTCCATCTGATTGGCGACCGTAGCCGTGGATACCTGCTGGAGCTTCTCCTCACCAAGGTCACCTACATGTGTAGTCGACGGCAACAGGGACCAGACGGGTAGGTAAGGCTGATTTCACGTTTTAGTTTTATTAAAACACTTAATATTTTGAATGATAAAACTTATTTGGAAGGATTAGTACCTTGTAACCTTGTTAACATAGCAAGTTGCTCAACCATTTTACATGTCTGTTAATAAGTGCTCTTATATATAACATCAGAAATCAAGACCATAAAGTTTAAGTACCTTGTAACCTTAGCAGATTGTTCAACCATCTCACATATAACATCACAAACCAAGAATGCTAAAATAAATATATCAAAGTGTTCAAACTAACATCTTTAATTTTGTAATTGTGTTTTGTACTTGGACAATTAGAGTAGTTGTGCCAGCTAGCTATTTGGTAGAGCGCTTGACAATAAATCCCAGCATAGTGGGTTCAATCCCCAGCCTGGCAACATGATTTGTGTGGTGATTGGTCATCAAATCCTTTCTATGTCCATTCCCCCTCTCCCCCCTACCTCTGATTGCAGTAGGTCAGTTGCCAGTTAGTAGCATGGGTATGTGCACCTGTTACTGGTAGATCTGCTATCCAAGGAAAAAGTGTGATTGATTTAACTGACCTTTATGATATGACTGAAACACTGTTGAAAAGGCAAATATATAAGCTAGTTGGTGCATTTTAGCCTCAACTGGAAAAACTGGGGTCAATTCATGTGCCTTAAGTGTCATCCTAGATTAGCCTTTGCAGTTCACACCACATAATCAGGGACGACACTTTCTGCTTAAACTTGATTTTTCTATAGAAGAGGCTTTCTTTAAAAAAAAAATCCGTAAAAGGGAAAAGTGCTTCCCTTTTTAGCCTGTGCAGACAGAACAGGCTAATCTGTGATGACACATTTTTATGCTCCCCGAAATATTTCAGGCAGCATATAGTTGCCAGTTTGTAGTTCCTTCCTTCCCTTCATCCTTACTTCCTTACATGTACTTCCTTCTGTCACACTTTTGTTACCATTTCTCATAGCACCTTCAATACTTTACCGATCTCTTTCATATTTGGCATGTAGGTACCTTGCATGGACCTCTACCTTTTGATGAGGTTTGAAGTCATTGGGGTCAAGGTCAAGGTCACCTAGGCTTATTATATACTTTTTCCGTCGCACATTTATTACAGTTTCCCATAGCACCTTTAATACTTTACCGATCTCTTTCATATTTTGCATGTAGGTACCTTGCATGGACTTCTACCTTTTGATGAGGTTTAATGTCACCGGGGTCAAGGTCACAGAGGCTAATAATACATTTTTTCGTCACACTTTTGTTACAGTTTTTCATAGCACCTTCAATACTTTACCGATCTCTTTCATATTTGGCATGCAGGTACCTTGCATGGACCTCTACTTTTTGATGAGGTCACTGGTGTGAAGGTCAAGGTCACCAAGGCTAATAATAGATTTTTCCGTCACACTTTTGTTACAGTTTCTCATAGCACCTTCAATACTTACCGATCTCTTTCATATTTGGCATGTAGGTACCTTGCATGGACCTCTTCCTTTTGATGAGGTTTGAGGTCACTGGTGTCAAGGTCACCGAGGCTAATAATAGATTCACACTTTTTTACAGTTTCTCATAACACCTTCAATTCTTTACCGATCTCTTTTATATTTGCCATGTAGGTACCTTGCATGGACCTCTACCTTTTGATGAGGTTTGAGGTTGCTGGGGTCAAGGTCATCAAGGCTTATAATAGATTTTTTTAGGTTGTTATTAACACATAGATTGACAAAGCGCATCATTGGGGAGCATCCATCAGTTTCACTGATATCCTTGTTTCACATGCATTAAGTCCAGTTTTCCCAGAACTTGACCTTACATTTTTCAGTACAGTTACACCCCCTTCCATCCAGATAGTGGGCATGAGTGCCACTCTTCCAAACCTTGACCTCCTGGAACGCTGGCTGCATGCCGACCTCTACCGCACGGACTTCCGCCCAGTTCCCCTCGCAGAGTGCGTCAAGATAGGGAACCAGGTGTTTGACTCAGAGATGAAACCGCTGCGTGAATTTGACGTGAAGTACGCTGTCAAGGTGAAATCTTGTGGCCTTGTAACGTCATTACAGTAACTTTGCATGGGTGTCATCTGAAAACTGTTTGGTTCGGTTTTGCTGCAGTCCACTGGCTTGTTAAATAGAATTTCTTTTTGTTTCACCATTTTAGCAATGGTGAAAGGTTCCTTCGAATGGGGAGTTAAATGACAAAAGGGGATTTATTTATTTAGATCAGCATGATTGTATGTTTTGTTTCTTACTTTGTTACAGAACGTTTATCAAATGTTTTGCTACAAAGTCAAATACTAGTAAATAATTAACACAAAGTGTCACATCAATTATTCCATCTTGTCGTTGTGTTTTTTTATTTCAATTTCTTACTAGGCCACAACAAATTGATTACGTGTTCGATGGATTTCCCACACCTAAAAATCTTAAACGAAATAAAAATATTTTTATTTTGTGCCTGCAGCAACAATTTGTGCTCCGCACATATTCGTTCAATGATTTAGTTTAATTTAGCCTACATATTTTACGATATAGACTGTTATAGCGCTTTCCGATATTGATTTGTTTATAGTAAAAGAATGGCGGCGTCCGTCTGCTTCCTTGTGTCAGCGAAAGATGTTAATGGAAACGTTATTTTTCCGCCAGATGCAATCAATCATCCCATTACTGATGATTTCCGTGCTTTGTTCCTCGCAGTAGCATCTGCATCGGGATTTCATTGAAACTTGATATGAGTATATATATTGATAAGAGGATGATGCACATTGGCGTTGTCCATCTGTCCAGGAAACTTTTGTGTCCTGAAGTATATTGGCGAGGGATATCAATTAAACAAATTTGCTTGTTTAAATTGATTTGATTAAAAAATTGTTCCCTCTTATTGTTGTTCTACTATTGTATAATAGTACTTGTCATTATACTATAATGTATACTAGTCTATTTTGCACTCAAATTATACCAATATATGTGCTATGTTAAAATATAGAATCAATTTATATAAACAACATTAGTTTGTTGTTTTTTTTCGCTTTTCCCTCGCCTGCGATTTAAAAAAAAATGGAATAAAAATAAATTTATTTTTATTTCGCTCGCTCGCTCAATTTTTTGTTTTGCTAAAATCCGTAGAACACATCATCAATTCGTTGTGGCCCTACAACAACAAAGAAAACAATACATACATCTATTTAAGTTATTTATAAATGCAAAAGCCTTCTTGGATTTTTTCTTTTGGAAAAATTATATACAAGAACAAGAACAAGAAATAATAACTGGAACTAGAACCAAGCAAGTTTGAAGGGGGCAAAAATGAGAGTTACATTCAGCTAGTGTGTCCAAAACAAACCACATTCCTTATAAGAAAAACAACAACAAAACAACAATTGCTATATGGTACTAAGAATGTGACAGTTGGTGTCTGTCTATCTACAGGGAGATGAGGACCATGTTGTTCCACTGTGCATAGAGACAATGAGGGGAGGTCACTCCATCCTGATATTCTGTCCCACCAAGAACTGGTGTGAGAGCCTTGCTGAGCAGGTTGCCAGGGAACTCTACAGGTTGCTAAGGGACCCGTCACTAGCGGTGCACAAACAACCAGGTATACTGAAAAAAGGGGTTAGAAGTGCAAAAACCAATCCTCCATGTTTTGTACAATGTTAAATGACTTAAAAGAGTTTTTTGTAAAAAGGAAGTAGTATGAAATCACAGATGTTAATTTTATGTGACACAATTTCTTGAATAATTATGGCTGTCCAGAATTTTGTTTTCTACATGGCTTAAGAAAATTCCTTATTTAATTTTCTTACAATTAAATTATGCCTTCCTTCGAAGAAGAGGAGAAATATTTCTTTCCACCTGTCAGTTGGTTGGTAGGTCTGTATGTAAATCTGAAGACCATTTTTTCTGTGTTATATTTTAAGAACGCTTTGACCTACTACCTTGGACATAGGTGTGATAGTTTTTTGGGATAGTAGGAAGACACCTATTGATTTTGAGGTCAAAGCTGAATGTCACAGGGGCTTGTAATGTAAAACTTGTTTCTGCAAAATTTCTGTAGAAAGCTTTGTACTATCATGCAAATTTAAAAAGTGTTTTCTGTTCCAAAAGGCAAGACTTCTATTGATTTTGAGGTCACTAGTTTTAAGGTCAAGATCACAGGGGTTTTAAAAGTAAATTTGTTGTTGCACTTTATTTTGAGAACGCTTTGCCCTGTGATCATGCAAACTGATATACTGGCTACTTGTGAGGGAAAAAAGAGGTCACAAGGTCAAAGACCAAGAACTCACAAACTTGTATCTTTTTTTTTTCAGCATGATACCTAAAAAACACTTTGACCTACAATCATTGCAATGTGTATGCCACTTTCTTGGAAACAAAGAATAACTTTGAGGCCATCAGGTCAAAGTTTAAGGTCACAGGGGCTTGTAACAAGAAATTCATTTTGGCGCAATGTCTTGAGATAGCTTTTATCCACAATCATGCATATTGGTAGAGTGCTTACATGGGTGGATAGGAAGGTGACAAAATTTGAGGTCATCAGATCAAAAAGTCACAGGGGCTTATATCCTGAAATTTGTTACTGCATAATTATAGAGAACCCCTTTATCTATGATTAAACAGCATTCTTAGATTGAACAAATCAATAAAGTTGATTGCTTATCATTACTGAAACTTAAACTTTCCATACCTGTACATATCAGAGGGAGGGGCCAGTGATGTGCTGGTGCTGCCTCTAGACCCCAGGACCCTGCTGGACACCCTCGAGCAGCTGAGGAGGACCCCTGTAGGACTTGACTCTGTCCTGGCCCGCACTGTACAGTACGGTGTAGCCTACCACCATGCAGGTATGTACAGTACGATGTAGCCTACCACCATGCAGGTATGTACAGTACGGTGCAGCCTACCAACATTCAGGCTTGTACAGTACAGTGTAGCCTACCACCATGCAGGTATTAACAGTAGGGTGTAACCTGCCACCATGCAGCTATGTACAGTACAGTGTGGCCTTCCACCATGCAGGTATGTAAAGTACGGTGCAGCCTGCCATCAAACAGGTATGTACAGAATGGTGTAGCCTACCACCATGCAGGTATGTACAGTATGGTGTAGCCTACCACCATGCAGGTATGAACAGTACAGTGTAGCCTAGCACCATGCAGGTATTTACAGTACGATGTAGCCTACACCATGCCAAGGTATGTACAGTACGTTGTAGCCTACCATCATTCAGGTATGTACAGAACAGTGTAGCCTACCACCATGCAGGTATTAACAGTACGGTGTAGCCTGCCATCATAAGGTTTGTACAGTACAGTGTAGCCGACCACCATGCAGGTATGTACAGTACGGTGTTGCCTACCACCATGCAGGTATTTACAGTACGGTGTAGGCCAGCATCATGCAGGTATGTACAGTACAGTGTAGCCTACCACCATGCAGATATGAACAGTACAGTGTAGCCTTCCGCCATACAGGTATGTACAGTATGGTGTAGCCTACCATCATACAGGTATGTACAGTACAATGTAGCCTACCACCATGCAGGTATGTACACTACGGTGTAGCCTGTCACCATGCAGCTATGTACAGTACCGTGTAGCCTTCCACCATGCAGGTATGTACAGTACGGTGTAGCCTGCCACCATGCAGGTATGTACAGTATGGTGTAGCCGACCACCATGCAGGTATGTACAGTACGGTGGAGCCTACCACCATGCAGGTATGTACAGTATGGTGTAGCCTACCATCATGCAGGTATGTACATTACAGTGTAGCCTACCACCATGCAGTTATGTACAGTACAGTGTAGCCTACCATTATGCAGGTTTGTACAATACGGTGTAGCCTACCATCATACAGGTATGTACAGTACGGGCTTGCATTGCAGGTTACATTTTACTTATAGTCCTGTAGGCTTAACCTCCTTCCTGGCCCAGACTGTACAGTGCTGTGTTGCCTTCTACCGTGAAGGTATCAATATAGAGTGTAGTATGATGGTCCATTTCACTATCTCTAAACCCCAAGGGTCTCTCTTCTGTAAGATGCAACATTTTTTATGTTTTTAATTTAAGGCTTATTTTTCCTTACCAAAGAATTGTTCAAGGATTTCCTTAAGTTTCATTACATCGCTTGTCATTAAAACTGTAAATACTGAGTGAGTGCCCTTATGTGTAAAATAGTTATCTGACATGATAAAAAACTGCTAAAGATTATTTTGCAAATGATAAGCAAAAATTTCTTGATATCTATTAAGTTTTCAACCTTTGTTATAATGGTGTTCTTTTTAGTAAGATAGTATAATCTATAATTGAGCCACACTATGAGAATACAGGGCTTATTGCATGTGCAGTCTGCAAAGGCTAATTTGGGACAAATATTTTTACCTTGGCTGGATTTTTGCGAACAAATAATTGCATAATGTCCTTAATTGTTGTCCGTGATAAGCCTGTGCAGACTGCACTGGGTAATATGGGACGGCACTTTACGAACATTTATTAAGCCCAGTTTTACCAGAGCACAACTATTTTTCAATGCTCATATAGCTGCATCTCCTTCCCATTGCCAGGTCTTACATTTGATGAGCGAGACATCATAGAGGGGGCATTCCGTCAGGGCATACTGAAGGTGCTGGTTGCTACATCCACCCTGTCGTCAGGGGTCAACCTGCCTGCACGCAGGGTCCTCATACGCACCCCAGTGTTCCACGGTGGTCAAATGATCGACTTCCTCACATACAAGCAGATGATTGGGCGCGCTGGCAGAAAAGGGGTCGACACCGCAGGTTAGGGGCAGACATGTACACTCACATTTCTTGAAGAGTGAAGTATGAGTTAATGATGAGTAGTAAAATTAAAAGAGTCCATGCCGACATGAAGTCACTTGTTCGTTGATTTGAAGTTTGAGTTTGTTTGGAATTTTTAAATACCATATAGAGATTTTTTAAATGCAAGTTTGAATATTTTATTTAAATAATCATGCTTAATGTTGCTGAGTTGGCATGACATTGGCCATTGCTACTCAGTTTATTTAGAATTATTCTCGATCATCTGAAACCATAATTGAGTTACATCATATTGACTGGTGTTTATTAATTACACAAAACAAAATAAAAAAAGCTTGCGATTCTACCATGCTGGGATGAGCAGAAACTTCATAAATCAATATCAGATTCACTGTCAAATGACTCCTTCGAGCCTCGTTCTGAGAAATCCGGGCTTAATGCATGTTTGCACAGAGTCCCCACATATTAAACTGTGCGCTCTGTGAACTCTGCACTGGCTAATCAGGTAGCACTTTTTCCGCTCTTATAGAATTGTACGTTTAAAGGAGGTTACTTCTTAAGACAAATCCTGTTGGCGGACAGGCTTTAAAGGACCCCATCTGGTCAATGGTATTTATAATTTAAAAGAAAATCTCTTGTAAACATAAATCCAGTTCAGGCAGAAAGTGTTGTCCCTGATAAGTCTGTGCAGACGACGTGTTTTGCCCAGTCTAAGCCCAGTTTTGTAATAGCATTGCAATCTTGTTACCTGAGATGAAAACCAGGTGTTATTTGTGCTGTTTCAGGGGAGAGCATCCTGCTATGTAAGGCTGCAGACAGACCCAAGGCCGAGGCCCTGGTGAGGGGGGCCCTACCGCCTGTACACAGCACGCTGGTCAGGAGTGAAGGTACTGGGCTGGATACTTGTATGCAAATAGGTCTAGTTCTGAGAAATTGGGCTTAAAGGGTGTTGCTGCAGTTTTGTTGATTTTTTTCCATCTAATAGATTTTGTCTAAAATTTATATTTAAGATATATATACAAATACTATATGAAAAATTAAATAAAAACATAAGGTCACCGGCCTGGTTTTGATTTTATTCACCATTATATAACATGTACTTTTTCAATAAAACTGAAAAATCTCTAAATGCGTAAAAATAATTAATAACCTATAAAATTGGCAACATGTAGATATTATATAAGCTAAGATACATCATATACCATTTTATTAAACCACACACTACCAATAAAATTGAGTACACAAGTTAATTTTTAAGAAATTTATTTTTTATAATTTTTATGACACCCAAAATAAACGTCATTTTTTTACTATTGTAACCACATAAATGGAATTAATTTTTTTATGTCTAATTGAATTCTGCGAAACTGCTCAAATATGTTCATCTTCGTATTGTCATCATAAAACACAAATAATAAAAGGGGGTCACCGCACTTTTAACAGAGATTTTTTTGTTTTAACTATCCCTACTGTAAACGTAAAATTTAATAAAATACAGAAAATAGGCAAAACCCAAGTAATGGTACATAGATTGTTAGAAATATGCATAAACATGAGAAATTGTTTACAATCTTAACTGGGATAACAACAGCTAACCAAACGACATTAATAAAAGACAATATTTAATCACAAACATAATGCCATACAGTATCAAACTCGACCTTTATCATAAATAATTTACATGTACTTGTTCACTGATTTCGGCATGTTTTGAAGTTTGTGATTAAATGCTTTAAGATGATAAATGTTAACAACAGGACTAAAGAGCTCCAGTAAAACAAGAATGGAATTAAAGAAAGTAAAAAAAGTAATAAAAAAAGTTGACCCCACCTGGAATCAAACCAATGACAATTATATTATGAACCAACTCAGTGATTTCTGATGATTGTGATAATAAAAATATTGAGTTGTGATAATAGCATCATCTGTGTTGCTATAAATATATCCAAGGATAAATAAACTGCCGCAACACCCCTTAATGCATGTGTGTTAATTGTTGTCCTATATTAGCATGTGTGTTAATTGTTGTCCTATATTAGCATGTGTATTAATTGTTGTCCTATATTAGCATGTGTGTGTTCAGGGTTTTTTTTTACTAAGAAAGTGACGCCGATATTCGGCGTCTTCCCCTACCAGAATTTTTCCCCTAAAAATACAATTTTCCCTCCAATAATATATTTTTTCACCAACATATAATATTTTACCCTCAAAGAAATGTTTTTTTTTTTCTTTTGGGAAATCGACACTTATCCAATTTGTACCATGTACAACGATCTCGCTCTCTCTCTTTTTCCCGACGAACACTCAAATCTGGGAATACCAGTGATTCTTAATATAGCTCTTAAATTACGTCATGGAAACCGGGCAACTAATCGTATTAATCATGTGACTATTTTACTGGATTCCGTTCTTGCGCGAGAAGGGTGTTTCGTCAATTGATTACCGGAAACCAGTCGAATTTTCATCCGGGTTATGTGAAAGCCAAGATGTAAATGTTAAAACAGAAAAAAAGTCTCACAATTGGCGTTCATACACAAACAAAATAAAACGTTCGGACTTGATAAATATTAATTGCGTCGACGCATTTTTTAAGAATGAATCATCAAAAACCGTTGAAACCCAGCAGGATTCGGAGGTACATGTAATCAACATCGAACATTGTGAAAGTGAAAGTACACAATCGGCAGCTACCGCACCTTTCCCTTCCAATACTGTAGCAGACCTAAATCATCTACCCATTCATCATGAAATTGAAATCAAAATATTGACCTCGTCCCCCGGCCCCAGTTGAAAACATTTCCCGTTATTAGATCTACCCCTGCAACTTTATTTAGGACTTTGACTTTAATATCATACTTGTTCATGTGTTTAAGAACAAAAAGGTCAGAGACATGCCTCTTTTTCTAAAAAAAAACCCTGAGTGAGTTATAGAAATTGAAATGAACAGTTTTTATTTTTTCCCCAAATATGTCTCTTTCGCGCTCTATTTTCCCCTTTTACCCAGCGTCCAGCGTCTTCCCCTTTTTCTAAAAAAAAAACCTGGTGTTAATTGTTGTCCTATATTAGCCTGTGTGTTAATTGTTGTCCTATATTAGCATGTGTGTTAATTGTTGTCCTTTATTAGCATGTGTGTTAATTGTTGTCCTATATTAGCATGTGTGTTAATTGTTGTCCTATATAAGCATGTGTGTTAATTGTTGTCCTATATCAGCCTGTGTGTTAATTGTTGTCCTATATTAGCATGTGTGTTAATTGTTGTCCTATATTAGCATGTGTGTTAATTGTTGTCCTATATTAGCATGTGTGTTAATTGTTGTCCTATATTAGCCTGTGTGTTAATTGTTGTCCTATATTAGCATGTGTGTTAATTGTTGTCCTATATTAGCCTGTGTGTTAATTGTTGTCCTATACTAGCATGTGTGTTAATTGTTGTCCTATATTAGCCTGCGCAGCCTGCTTATGCCTATAAGGGATGATGCTTTTTGCTCAGACCGTACTTTCATTTAAAACAGACATCATTTAAACAAAAAAATGTGTAAAAGCAGAAAGTGTCATCTCTGATCAGCCTGTGCAGACTGCACTGGCTAATCCGGGATGACACTTTACGCTTATGCCTTAAATCCAGTTTATTAGAACAAAGGCTCGAATCTAAGCATCTTATTCAGCAGTGTCAGGGATAAAAGCTGTAACATTGGTCCCTTTAATGAGTTCCATGCCACATTTGTGAGAGTGCACAGGCAATCATGGGACAAAACTTTACACACTTGCATTAAGCTCCATTTTGCTGGAACAAGGCTCATTTTGAATGTTAAGTCTGAGCTCAGATTGTTCCTGATTTAATGCGAGTTGATATGTGTTTTTAACTGGATCTTTTACAATCTATTGAACATGTATTTCCCCTGTAGGAGAGTCCCTGAGTTCCAGCATGAAGCGAGCCATCCTGGAGGTGGTGGTGAGTGGGGTAGCAGGCTGCCCCTGGGACGTGGAGACCTACGCCTCCTGTACGCTGCTGGCCTCCTCCATGGCGGGGGAGGGGACTAGACTGTGCGGGGAAGGGTCTGGCCAGGGCGGGACTGGAAACATGATTTAGGAGAGCATACAGTTCCTACTTGACAACGAGTTTGTCTGCATGCAGAAGATAGCTGATAAGAATGGTCAGTAATGAAATGGTTTCGGCCCATATTAACCAAACAATTCTTAGACTTTAGTCTTAAAACTATAATGTTCTAAACCTACATGAAGGTGAAGTATTGCATGGTAGTTAACACCTATAGTTAAATCATGCATTTTTATGCTTCGGTAGGGTGGCATATAGCAGTCGCACTATCTGTCTGTCTGTCTGTCCGTCCGTCTGTCCGTCACACTTTTGCAATTAGGTTTTGAAAAATACTCATATCTTCTATGTCGCTTAAGATGTAACCTTCATATTTGGTATGCATGTGAATATGGACAAGGCCTTTCCATACGCACAAAAATTTTGACCCCTGTGACCTTTACCTTGAACTTAGGGTCCGCGTTTAGGTTTCAAATCTGCATTTAGGTTTCGAAAAATGCTCAGAACTTCTATCAAATCGTTTTTCGGGGGCATATGCCATCCTATGGAGACAGCTTTGGTTTTAGAAAAAAAAATAATTCAATAAGCATCTTGTTTTATCCTGTATTTATGCAAACTTGCAGGTATTGTTATTGAGTCTTAGACAATTTTTCACTATTTATATTTAAGTCTAAGATATTGTTTGTCAATACTTGCCCTGTACTTGAGATTTATGTTAACCTTTTGTATAGTTATTAATGCAGTTCAGTAATTTACATTAACAGTTGCTGAGATACGCATTTTTACGCAAATATAGTCACTTAAAAAACAAATTAAATTGCTTACCTTTGTTTTTAAACGATAAAAGTTTTAAGGCTTTATTTCCAACCCTAAGATACTGATGAGCAGTAAACAGCAAACATGTACAACCTAAATAGCCTGCGAGTAATTCACAGGCTGTTATGCTGGTTGCCATTTTCACTTTGCTTCTGAGTGGAATAGGGTTAACCTTTTGTATGACATGGATACAATTCATGAAGAAAAGACAAATAATGTCAGTGGAGATTGTTGCATAGGCTTTCTGTGAGTATGCAGACATGTGTTGTGTGATTAACCAGGTTTTCCGAAGGAAAAAACTGGTTATAAGATTGGCGAATGCGGGCGGGCTGGCTGGCGGGCGGGCAGAACAAGCTTGTCCGGGCCATAACTTTGTCGTTCATTGTCAGATTTTAAAATCATTTGGCACATTTGTTCACCATCATTGGACGGTGTGTCGCGCGAAATAATTACGTCGATATCTCCAAGGTCAAGGTCACACTTTGAGTTCAAAGGTCATAAATGGCCATAAATGAGCTTGTCCTGGCCATAACTATGTCATTCATTGTGAGATTTTAAAATCATTTGGCACATTTGTTCACCATCATGGGACGGTGTGTCGCACGAAAGAATCACGTCAATATCTCCAATGTCAAGGTCGCCACGACTAAAAATAGATTTAAAAAAAAAAAAAAATTACAAAGGGGGTTTATTTTGTTTGTTCATTTCAAAAGTTCAGTTTGAGTTTTCTCCCTTTATCAGATTTTTTTTCACAATGAAAACCTGGTTTTGTGACAATTTTGTCCCTTGTTTTTGTTTGTTTTGAGCAGTTTCAATAAAGTTGTTATCAACAATTATTTTTTTTATTTATTAACCAAGAATTATATAAGCAGAGGATGCACTTAATTTGAATAATAATGCAAACATGGCAAACAAATTGTATACATTATTGTTTAACAATTGAGAACCCCCCCCCCCCCCCCCCCGCCAAACAAAAAGTTACTTCTTTGAAGAAATGTTATTTTATTAAAAGTTTTTATTTAAATGTACAAGTTATGCTCTGGACAAATGGAGCATGTGCAAAAAGTGTCATCTTAGATAAGCCTTGGATGACACTTTCAGCCTTAACCATGTTTTTGCTAATGATGAGACTTCTTTTAAACAAAAATACAATTAAAGCAGGAATAATTGTCCATTGCTAATCGTGGATGACACTTTACCCACATTGATTGAGCTGAGTTATTGTCCATTGCTAATCGTGGATGACACTTTACCCACATTGATTGAGCTGAGTTTTCCATTGCTAATTGTGGATGACACTTTACCCACATTGATTGAGCAGAGTTTTCCATTGCTAATCGTGGATGACACTTTACCCACATTGATTGAGCTGAGTTTTCCATTGCTAATTGTGGATGACACTTTACCCACATTGATTGAGCAGAGTTTTCCATTGCTAATCGTGGATGACACTTTACCCACATTGATTGAGCAGAGTTTTCCATTGCTAATCGTGGATGACACTTTACCCACATTGATTGAGCAGAGTTTTCCATTGCTAATCCTGGATGACACTTTACCCACATTGATTGAGCTGAGTTTTCCATTGCTAATCGTGGATGACACTTTACCCACATTGATTGAGCAGAGTTTTCCATTGCTAATCGTGGATGACACTTTACCCACATTGATTGAGCTGAGTTGTCCCTGAGCAAGGCTCAAATATATGTTACACCCACTGCAGGGGAGGTAACCCAGCGGTTTGTGCCGACCCAGCTGGGATGTGCATTTCTCTCCTCCTCCATATCGCCTGACGAGGGCCTAGTGGTGTTCTCAGAGCTTCAGCGCGCCAGGCAGTGCTTCGTGCTCGAGAATGAACTACATATCATATACCAGGTACTAATAATCCTGGTAACCTTAACCAGGTACTACCATGACTGATGAGCTGACATTTAAGCCACGTTCTGGGAAAACTTTGTGAAATCAATGTGTATAAAAGGTTGTCCAAGATTAGTCTTTGTAGTCCATACAGGCTTATCAGGGACAACACTTTTGTAGTGCATACAGGCTAATCAGGGACAACACTTTTGTAGTCCATACAGGCTAATCAGGGACATCACTTTTGGTCTAAACTAGAGTAATAATCTAGCTTTAAACTGGGTCTTTGATTACAAGCGCCTCACATACTTGGTATAAACTCACGTGGGGTGAGAGATAGAGTGAAATAGCAGGGTGCTAAGCCTAATACTTCAGGATTTTCCACTACTTTATCTCTTGATTGGTCCACCCAAAAAGTGTTGTAATATTTAGAGTGGGTTTTTTTTCAACATATTAAATGAAAAATTGAAAATTATGCTAGAAAACTGTGTTATATGTACATGGCCATAGATTTATCAAATGACTGTAAAATCATTAATATATTGATCTGCATGTAATTGTGTGGTTTCTCAAACAAGAACTTTTCTGCATACATATATTTGTGGATTTCTGATTTGGGGAAAAAAGGAATTTTTGGATATGTTTGTGTAAAATTTGTGGATTAGATAACCAATGGAATCAACAAAGATATATCCAACAAATGATTTGACAGTATTATAAAATGTGACCAGTCCAGACCAGCTTTCCATCATACCCTTTTAAACTGGCCCAATACCTTTTGCCATACATGCCATACGTCCCGGATTGTCCGGGACAGTCCCGGAAATGAAGAACTTGTCCCGCTGTCCCGGAAATCTGTCAAATGTCCCGGAATTTACAAAATCCATATATACATGTACCTTATCTTAGGCTTAACTGCACCTCGAATCTGTGTATATCTGCAGCGTCTCTTTGACAATGCTTACCCGAATAGGCAGACTACGCTACGTGTCAAAATCGATCAATTAACAGGGGTCCTGTTATCATATCGATTGTCTCACGTTTGCGGTCATACCGAAAAGGCGGCATTGTTTAATGTGGTTGTTAATTGACTTTAATCTACTAACTACGTCATTATTTCCCGCTGCGTAAGGGCAAAGGATAGTTGTTCACACATCTGAAGTCCAACATCGCTGAGTAAAAAATTAAAAGCAGTTTATGTTCGCACGTTTAACCGACAAAGAAGTTGAGTAAAAAGTAAGCATATAAAATCGTCATCCTCACTAGGTTTATCTTGTCTTGTTCTAAACCCCCAGTGAATGAATGAATAAAAGCGTATCAACAACTACGCGCTACACACCGGTCTTAATAACAATACTGCAGTGACGTCACCATCTATGTTTAGAACGCTTACACTGAAAACACGTGGTTTGTATCTAGTAACGGAAGTAGTAATGTTTAATTTGACGTTAATAGATTAAGTGTATTTCGGATCGGCTTTCGAACTTTTGCAATTAACGATGCGAAACAAAAAAAAAACGTACCAAAAATGCTATGTCTATAAATATAGCTACATTTTATACATGTCCCGGAAAATCCGCAAAAGTCCCGGACAATTCAACTCAATGTCCCGGAATTGGTCTGAAAAATTATGGCATGTATGCTTTTGCAATTCTTTCTTTCCTCATGTTGACCTCCAGGTGACCCCAATCTATGCCCAGATAGACACCATAGACTGGCTGCAGTACTTCAGCATCTGGGAGGGCCTCTCAACAGGCATGAAACGGGTCGCTGAGCTGGTCGGGGTCACAGAAGCCTTCCTGGCCAAGGCCATTAGGGGCCACATCCCTAACAAGACGTACGAGCAGTTGAAGACGCTGGCGATACACAAGCGGTTCTACACGTGCCTGGTTCTCCATGACCTGGTACAGGAGATGCCCCTGGGCGCTGTGTGCAGCAAGTATGGCTGTAACAAGGGCCAGCTACAGAGTCTGCAGCAGTCTGCTGCTACGTTTGCAGGTGAGTTAGCTGGACTAGTATGAGATATAATTTACAGTTGTTTTTGACCATTTTAGGAATGGGGCCGGGTCTCTTTGGATTGGGAAAAATAACATGGTTTTTTGCTTAAATTGGGAAATTATTGTTGCTGTTTTTTTGTTAACAAATGCTTTAACATTGGGAATAAAAGTGATGTGAATAAATTGACTAAGGTTAACTTATAGACCTTGATTGAAGATGAACTAACTAAATGTTGAGATTTATTTGTAATTTTCTTTATATTATTTTATTTTAAACCTTCAATTGGGAAGTTTTGGATTCCATTTGGGAAAAATATATATACGTTTTTCCTTTGGGAAGCGATGTCCCCACAGGCCCGAAATTTAATTAAAAAAACACTAATTTATATGTTTATTTGTGTATATATATAGAGTAAAGGTGATTTGTTTGAGTTGCAGTTTTATAGATAAAGCAACAAACACTTGAGCCGCGTTTTGGGAACACTGGGCTCAAAGCATGTACTAAAGTGTCATCTAAGATTAGCCTGTATAGTCAGCACAGGCTTAATATTGACAACATTCTTTTATGGAATTGCATATTAGCGCAGGCTTATCTGGGACAGCTTTTTACACACATGCATTAAAATCCAGGGGACCGTTTCAATAAGATATCGTATCATAAATATTACGATATCGTAACTCGGGTAGTTGCGAGTAGATTTACGATTCTCGTAAACCGTTTCGATAACGCCCGCGTAACTTTCCTCATAAAACGCTCTCGTAATCTACGATTTCTTTATTGTACATTCTGTTTTCTTTGGGGTTATATTCAAAATGTCAACAGTCAGAGTGAAGGATCAATGGGGTTCACAGGGTTTAATGTAAAGTCCTCGGCAGTCAGAGTGAAGGATCAATGGGGTTCACAGGGATTTACATGTACAGTCCACGGCAGTCAGAGTGAAGGACCAATGGGGTTCACAGAGGTTTACATGTACAGTCCTCGGCAGTCAGAGTGAAGGATCAATGGGGTTCACAGGGGTTTACATGTACAGTCCTCGGCAGTCAGAGTGAAGGATCAATGGGGTTCACAGGGGTTTACATGTACAGTCCTCGACAGTCAGAGTGAAGGATCAATGGGGTTCACAGGGGTTTACATGTACAGTCCTCGGCAGTCAGAGTGAAGGATCAATGGGGTTCACAGGGGTTTAATGTACAGTCCTAGGCAGTCAGAGTGAAGGATCAATGGGGTTCACAGGGGTTTACATGTACAGTCCTCGGCAGTCAGAGTGAAGGATCAATGGGGTTCACAGGGGTTTACAAGTACAGTCCTCGACAGTCAGAGTGAAGGATCAATGGGGTTCACAGGGGTTTACATGTACAGTCCTCTGCAGTCAGAGTGAAGGATCAATGGGGTTCACAGGGGTTTAATGTACAGTCCTCGACAGTCAGAGTGAAGAATCAATGGGGTTCACAGGGGTTTACATGTACAGTCCTCGGCAGTCAGAGTGAAGGATCAATGGGGTTCACAGGGGTTTAATGTACAGTCCTTGGCAGTCAGAGTGAAGGATCACTGGGGTTCACAGGGGTTTACAACAGTCCTCGGCAGTCAGATTGAAGGATCAATGGGGTTCACAGGGGTTTACATGTACAGTCCTTGGCAGTCAGAGTGAAGGATCACTGGGGTTCACAGGGGTTTACAAATGAACAGTCCTCGGCAGTCAGAGTGAAGGATCACTGGGGTTCACAGGGGTTTACAAATGTACAGTCTTCGGCAGTCAGAGTGAAGGATCACTGGGGTTCACAGGGGTTTACAAATGTACAGTCCTCGGCAGTCAGAGTGAAGGATCAATGGGGTTCACAGGGGTTTACATGTACAGTCTTCGGCAGTCAGAGTGAAGGATCAATGGGGTTCACAGGGGTTTACAAATGTACAGTCCTCGGCAGTCAGAATGAAGGATCAATGGGGTTCACAGGGGTTAACAAACTGGATGGAAAGAATGAAAACAAACTGTTAAGAACTTTATTTAAATATTTTTGCAAAACCTTTAGTACATAAAAGACAGTTTTTATATCAGTTTGTGCCGATACTTTAAGATTTAAGAATACATCCTTGAATATGTCTGCAATCGGTGCCAAAATTTCATGTTGCGTGAAGCATAACCTTGTATATGAATGCTGTACACATAAAAAAAATTGCAAAGTATACAGGCTAAATAATTAAAGTCATTTCTGATGTATTTCACATTGCCATAAACAACATAAAAAACTGTCTATTATGCATTAGTTGAAATTCTTCAGAAAAAATGTTTTAAAGTCATTTGCAAAAAAAAAGCATCACTTACGGGTATCTGTGTGTTTACATCCATTATCATCCATTTGTGAACCCCACAAAGTCATGTGATCCTGCAACCTGGCAGTGTGCGGCTACATTTTCAGATGAGTAGGTATACTAAATATATTATAGATTAGATATTATATTATAGTAGAAATATCAAATAAACCTAAAAAATATAAATAGGGATGAAAATATATTCTTTTATTTCATGTGGACTTTTTACAAATGCTGGTGTGAAATTATTGCTTCCGGCTTATTTTGTAAGGTTTACTGTTATGTTCATATCAACAAACCTTTAAGACATGGAAAAATATCAAGTTCATATTGTTATTGCAAAATTCAAAAATACAAAAAAAATATCTATACCATCTGTGTATATATCTGGGAAAACTGGGATTAATGCATGTGCCTAAAGTGTCTTCAGATAAACATGTGAAATGTGCACAGGCTTATCAGGGACAACACTCGACACTTTTGTGGTATTTTTTATTGAAGGAAATTTCTTCTTAGCAGGAATCCAGGCTAGGCAGAAAACTTCAACCCTGATATGCCTTTGCTGACTGCTCAGGTTAATATGGGACTACACTTTACACACATGCATTAATCCCTGTTTTCCAAGAGGAACCCTTACCTATAAATAGTATCATTCCTTCCCACCTGATCATGTTCCCAGTCATGGTGACAAAAGTTTAAAATTAATTTTTAAATTTAAATGAAAAATCTATACCTATAATGTGTATCATTCCCTGATTCCAGGCATGGTGACGGTGTTCTGTGCACGGCTGGGCTGGTCCAATCTGGAACTCATCCTGTCCCAGTTCCAGAGCCGTCTAACGTTTGGCGTGCAGCGTGAACTCTGTGACCTTGTTCGCATGTCGTCCCTCAACGGTCAGCGGGCTCGTGTTCTCTACAATGGAGGGTACCAGACTGTGGCCGGGCTGGCCGGGGCACTGCCAGAAGATGTAGAGGCCATACTGGGAAACTCTGCGCCATTTGAAAGGTGAGGCACTCAGTCATTGTTTCCTTCAAATTTGTCAGCTTTGATATGATGTAAGAGTTGGGCCTTGCTCTGGGAAAATAGGGCTAAAGTCATGTGCATAAAGTTTCATCTTTGTTTAGCCTGTGCAGTAAGCACAGGATAATTAAGGGCGGCATTTTCTCTCTAGACTGAAATTTGTTTAGAGGAGACTTCCTTTAAACAAATAAATCAATAAAATCTAAAAGTGTCTTACCAGATTAGCCTGTGCAACTGCACAGGCTTAAGTAGGAAAGCACTTTATGCACATGCATTAAGCCCCGTTTTCCTAGAGCCAGGCTCATATGCTGTATGAGTAGTGGGCAGCTGGTAGAAGGTGGGGAGCAAATCAGCTGTATGAGTAGTGGGCAGCTGGTAGAAGGTGGGGAGAAAATCAGCTGTATGAGTAGCGGGCAGCTGGTAGAACGTGGGGAGCAAATCAGCTGTATGAGTAGTGGGCAGCTGGTAGAACGTGGGGAGCAAATCAGCTGTATGAGTAGTGGGCAGCTGGTAGAAGGTGGGGAGCAAATCAGCTGTATGAGTAGTGGGCAGCTGGTAGAACGTGGGGAGCAAATCAGCTGTATGAGTAGTGGGCAGCTGGTAGAACGTGGGGAGCAAATCAGCTGTATGAGTAGTGGGCAGCTGGTAGAAGGTGGGGAGCAGATCAAAAGGAGGTACAGTGTGAAGGGATTTATTTTATTTTGGTACTTTCATTTTGCTATAGTTGTAGTCTTGTACAGATCTATTCTGTTTAAATGTTGAAAATTGTAATCAAAAGATTATTTCAGTTTTGGCATTTCCATCCCAGCTTGTTGGTTTTAAAAGATGAAAATGAAATGGCTGCTCTGCTTTTAATGATCTCAGAACACTGAGTAAAAGTTAAGTAAAGACCTGGTTATGAAATCATCCTGTCGTGCCTTGCAGCAAGAAGAAGCAGGCTACAGAGACAGACTGGGAGGCAGAGCAGAGACGCAAGGCACACTGCATCTTCCTTACTGGACGGAAAGGTGAGCTGGATACACAAAAAATACTCAAACTTAAAAAGTGAATGTGTATAAACAGAAAATAGAAAATATCTACTTATCAGAATGATAGTAACAAAGTTTGATATAATAAGGTTCTCAATCATCTGGGGCTGAGTTACATGAAAGACCCATAACCCTACAGACAAGCTCAAGTTCACACATTGAGGTCAAAGAATTCAACGAATTTCCTGCTTTTCTATTAATGGAGATCTCAAATCGCCCCATTGTTGCAAAAAGGTACCATGTGCCGTCTAACTTCAATTTCATATGGTAACTTTTTGCACCCAGGGGGTTAAATGATGTTTGAATTTATATCATACATATCACTTCATTTTTTGGAAAAAATTAACATGTGTATATAACACACATTATTAAACCAAATGGAACACTTTATATACAAGAGAAATTCACCTGTTTTACAGGCGTGACATGTCACGAGGCTGCAGTGATCATAATCAACGAGGCCAAACAGATGATACAAGAGGAGCTGGGAGGGGTGGGTGTGACCTGGGGTCAGCAACTTGGCAAGTCCCCTACAGTTAAGACACCTGTACTGATGAGCCCTCTAGCAGGTGAGTGTATTACTTGTTGGGAAATAGTTTTGAAAGGCTGCACATAACCAGGAATTTAACACTTTGTGATCAGCTGGTTTGTGATAGGAAATTTAAGCAGATAAGTTTTAAATTGTAATATAGTTCTTCATAATTGCATTTCTAACTTGTGATTAGGAGCAACATATTTCTAAATTTGTCCATGCCTTGTGAATGTTTTCAGGTAACAGTAAGCGGTCAGGACACAAAGGTAAAGCTTCATCATCTGAGAAGACAAAACTTTCTGAAAGCTGCAACAACGCCAACAGTTTTATGACCAACGTTATTTCTGCACCAGTTTTAAGAGTAAGC
The DNA here is from genome assembly GCF_020536995.1 of Dreissena polymorpha. Lineage (NCBI taxonomy): Eukaryota > Metazoa > Mollusca > Bivalvia > Myida > Dreissenidae > Dreissena > Dreissena polymorpha. The sequence goes on from NC_068365.1 coordinate 59,986,620, forward strand.
TCAGACACGAATGTCTGTTCTAGTGTCCTTTCTGCAGAAACTGCTCGTACGAGTGGTAAAACTAATCAAGATGAAAACACCGCAAGAAAGGCACCCAGTCAAAATGATTGTAATGAAAGTTCAAAAACTGTCCTTAATGGTACAGAAGGATCTGTAACTAATCTAAAAGATCAGGTAAAAAGCAATTCAAACAAGCAAAATGTTGAAATTACTTCAAATACAAAGACTATATCTGTTGATGATCATGTAACGATTGCAAATAATTCCAACTCAAAAACAATAAATATCTCTTGTCGTATGAATGTTAATAATGTCAATGATGCAAATGGATGTCTCGAAAGCAACCTGCTAAGGTCACAATTAGGTGATGCAAAGAAGAATGATTGTGTTGTTGTTGAGCAGTGCAAGGGTGACATTGTGTCAGAGAATATTGAAACTGATACAAACACTGACAAAGATTTCAGCTTCAGTACTGCTCTTGATACCTTGACAAATAATCACAATGGAAGGCAGATAAACAGTGATGAAAACTGCCATCTAGTCAGTGAAAATGCACAAAAAGATATTGAATGTGTGAACAGTAAAGACCTGATTTCTGATGATAATGATAAAATACAATTAGATGGAGTGTTGAAAATACCAGCCCCAAATCAATCAGTTAAATCAGTTGTTCCACACAATAATACAAATAAATCAGGGAACATTAATCCCAATCTTTCAAATGATGATGTTGACCATGACTTTGCTGATAGTTTCACGATTACTACCCAAATGTTAAATTCGTGTGAAAATGTGCATATCCAGACCTCTAATAAATCTGGGTCTTTAGTAAGCAAAACTGAAAATGACAAACGAGTGGCGACGGGCCAACAATCAGAGGCACTGTTCTCTGAAGTAATCCCTGATGACAGTTTTAATGCTGTAGAAATTGACAATATTGACAACAAAAACAAAATGGTATTGGATCAGTCGAGTAATACAAATAATCTGGAAAATGTCAATAGTTTACTTGAAGTTTCCAATAATGACCTGGAAATGAATATATCCCACAATTCTACAGAAGACATGTTCAATGACTCAGCAGGTTTGATTGCTGCCAGCAATTATGAGCGGGTGGGGCTTGATAACAATCAGTCGAGCTTGGATGATGAGGAAATGATGACATCCTTCGATGATCTTCATATACCTTATCAAAGTGGGCAAGAGAGATGTTTTGAACAAGGTGACAAAGAAACTGTTGGCGAGAAACATAAAACAGTTATTTGTGCACCTTTACAAGAGGCTAAAAGTGATAAATCAACATCAAAACCTTCTGACAAGAGAAGTAACTTTTTGGGTCACACTGCTGGCGGTGCGCTAGGTCAGTTCTCTAGTCAGAAGCCAGTAGGGCCTTTACAAGGGCAGGAAGTGTTGCATGAAGACCTGGCTATGGCGCTGGCCATGGGGGAGTCATTCTCCTCAACATTTGATGTCACCACCCATGACACACAGACTGGGGTAAATGTTGAAGCAGCTGTACAAGAACAACACGTAAGTATTACATATGTTTGTATTATTTATCATGTTATCAGCACCCTTGCTTTCTCATAATGAAAGTTCCTGTCATAATTTTGTATATAGGTCTATTAATGTTGTCATCATATTGCATGTAATAAAATGTGTCCACATGGGCCATTTGCCTTTTGGAAATAGCGTAAATAAATCTAGTGTTATCACAGGATCAGCTGGGTGACTCCTTTACAGTGTCCATGATGGATTACGTTGTGACCAATAATGAGGAAATCCCATCCAAGAATGTAGGCAAGGCTGCTGATACAAAGTTAGCTCGTACTTCAGTAGGTAGGTCCCAGGTTGACAGTGAAAAATTTGTGACTCCATCTAACCGACCCAGAAAGCGTAGGAGTGTAAGCTCTATTAAGAGTTCAAGACTTCCTAAACAACAGAAATTAGATGACAGTGATCTAGAAACTTCACCCAGCACTGTTTCTGTAAGAAACCTTCCCAAAAGACTCCATACACTTAAGAAAGTCACTCAGGTGATCTCAAGCAAACCTGACTCAAAATCAAGAAGAGCTCTGAATTCTACTAAACCTGTCACTTTAAATAAAGAAGAACAAAATCAGCCATTGACAGCTCTCAGTTCCCCTAAAAGAGACACTAATGGTTCTCTGAACACCAGCACAGAGGGTGACTATGTTCCCCCCACACCCCCAGATGACACACCACCTACTGCCATGGAGACTAGAGGCACACCTACCAAGTCTGAAGTACCAAGGCCCTTCCCTGCCAGTCCTTTTAGTCCCAGATTGCGGCGAAACGCACCTCGGTCAGCAAAGGCTGCAGCAAATATTCATCAGAGTGATAACCTGAAACATATTGAGAAGAATGGGAAGGTTTTCCAAGAACCTGGTGAAAAATGCTGAACTGAAGGTGTCGTATCAAACCCTTTATTGGAAAAGGGAAAGAACAAAAAATTTCCAAAAAATGTTAATAGTGTTAATGTCACATCTGCACCCAAAGTAGCCACATTACCTTCTGATGATCAGAAGCATTCACAGTGTTTAGCTATTCCTTACAAAAATCCATATGAAGGACAAATGACTTCAAAAAGTGAGGATGAAAATAACATAGAAGATGGTCAGGATGATTGTAATATTGACGATGATGAAAAGATGTCTCCGTCTTTCATTGACCCCAACATGTCAGGTCTGCCTCTTACCCAGCAGTCGTTCACGATAATCGACGTGTGCGGGGACAAGAGGCTGTTCAAGACATTCATCATGGAATGGAGGACCAAGCACAGCTATGCCGTGTCCTTGGCCTGTGAGACTCTGAAGAGGGATAACAAAGGACCAAGCATTGGGGCTAACTTCAGGAAAGGTAAATCTCAGATACACATTTCGATGCATTTGTATTCCTTTAAAAATAAAATTTAATTAAAGACCTTTCTTACTTGACTCAAGTTTTAAATGCTTCATTACTAACCCCAGGATACTGATGAGCAGCAAACAGCATAAAACCTGAACAGAATTTGAGTAATGTATCCATGATTACAAAGGGTTAGATAAATGATCATTCTCTTTAGTATTACTTTATCAATCTATACAAAAGTGAAAGTGTTTTTCCTTTTAAACCTATTTATTTTAGCTTGATCACATCAAAAGCCTTTGGCTTATGGAAATGCTCTAGTGTCCATTCCCTGGGTAGAACCAGTACTTTTTGTGTAAAAACGCTGTCTCAGTTTGGATGAACTAGTGACATCTGTGTCACTAGGCGAACACTATATGCACTACACCCCAGCGACCTAAGAAAAGTTAAATACATATATCTAAAAAGGGTTCAGTTTAGAACTATTGTGCCTCATATATGAATGTTAAGCAGATAATAGTTTCAAGCAATATTTCAATATAGATGGATCAGGGGGGTTTCTGCTATGTAAAAAAAGTCTTAAAACGGACAGGATCCCAAAGCAAACGGACCCGATCCTAAACCGAAATTGTTTAAAAAAATCCCAATTCCCCCCCCCCCCCCCCCCCTCCACATTTTTTTTTTAATTAGAAAGAAGTGTCTTATGATTATTAGACTCTATATCTCAATTTTGTGTTTTAAACATCCTACAAAATATATAACTATAATTTATATGATTTTCCCCAAAATAGCTGTGAAAAGGCCTGTTGTGTCAAAATTTTTGATGATTTTGATCCCAATTTGGTCCTTTTTGTTGTTAAAAAAATCCAAAATTTGCCACTTTTATCGATTAAAAAAATCCCAATTTGACCAGACTCCTATTCCCAAAAAGTTTCGAAAAGCCCCTGTGGATGTATGAGATACCTTTATCTTTTATTTCATTATGTTGATTGAGTAATGTATGCATGTGATCTGTCATTGTGTTTGCAGACAAGTCCCCCAGCAAGGTGGAGGGAGGGGATGCGTGTGGTATCCCCCTGGAGGAGGAGGGTCTGTGTATAGTGGGCGTGGCAGTGTCCTGGGACAACAGGGACGCTTACTACATCTCCCTGTCACACCAACAGCTGCAGCAGGGTAAGTTACATGTTGATTTCTGGGAAAAAGCAGGGGCCTATGCAAGGAAACATTGTGCGACATATTTTAATTATGATTATTATTTTTGCATATTTTGCTTAGTGACAGCAATTATGATTAGTTTGTTTCAAGTAATTCTGGTCATTTCCAAATAATTCTCCCCATGTTAAATATTTACAACATATTGACCATATATGTGTGTTTGTCTTGAGGTATAAATCAATTCCTTACTCTGATATTTTATGAGATCTTTGATGAAACAGGATCCAAGGTCCATTGAAGATAATTTGAACATTCCTTTATTATACATTACAATCCAGTGCTTTTTTTTAGGTCAAATATTGTTATGGAAATGTTACCACTATATGATTAAAATACACTTATAAATTATAAATGTACTGTTAAGAAATCAAGATTTTTATATATATTAGCAAGTGTTTTAAATAAGTTTATGAAATACATTTTTATACGCCCGTATAAAATACGGGACGTATTATGTGAAACCCCTTGGCGGCGGGCGGCGGGCGGCGGGCGGAAGGCATCACTTTGTCCGGACTCTAATTCAAATTGTATTCATCCGATCTTCACCAAACTTGGTCAGCAGTTGCATCTAGTTGATATCTAGGCCAAGTTCGAATATGGGTCATGCCGGGTCAAAAACTAGGTCATAGGGTCAATAAGTGCATTTTCAAAGGGGCCACTTTGTCCGGACTCTATTTCAAATTGTATTCATCCGATCTTCACCAAACTTGGTCAGCAGTTGCATCTAGTTGATATATAGGCCAAGTTCGAATATGGGTCATGCCGGGTCAAAAACTAGGTCATAGGGTCAATTAGTGCATTTTCAACGGCGCCACTTTGTCCGGACTCTAATTCAAATTGTATTCATCCGATCTTCACCAAACTTGGTCAGAAGTTGTATCTAGACAATATCTAGGTCAAGTTCGAATATGGGTCATGCCGGGTCAAAAACTAGGTCACAGGGTCACTTAGTGTATTTCAAGCATTTAGCATGGTGTCCGCTCTCTAATTGAAGTAGTTTTCATCCGATCTTCACCAAACTTGGTCAGAAGTTGTATCTAGACAATGTTTAGGTCAAGTTCAAATATGGGTCATGCCGGGTCAAAAACTAGGTCACAGGGTCACTTAAACCATTTCAAGCATTTAGCATGGTGTCCGCTCTCTAATTGAAGTAGTTATCATCCGATCTTCACCAAATTTGGTCAGAAGTTGTGTCTAGACAATATCTACATGTAGGTCAAGTTCAAATATGGGTCATGCAAGGTTAAAAACTAGGTCACGAGGTCTATTAGTGCATTTCAATCATTTAGCATGGTGTCCGCTCTCTAATTGAAGTAGTTTTCATCAGATCTTCATCAACTTTGGTCAGAAGTTGTGTCTAGATGATATGTAGGTCAAGTTCAAATATGGGTCATTATAAAGTTATCAAGTTGTCCAAAGCCTTAAAACGGGCGTATCTTGTGACAGTTTGGCACTCTTGTTTTATCCTATATGAAACAATTCGGCAACTCTTATGGGATAAATGTTTAAATGTGTTCTCTTTAAGATTTGTCAATTAATTCAATTTATATGCAACGAAAAGATACAAAGTTCGGATATAGTTATACAAACGTACAATGAAAAGCTTAAATGTATTTAATTCCTGTGTCACCTCGTCTGTCTCCAGGTGACCCTGATGACAGTTTGGCCCCTCCCCACATCAGTATGGCCATACGGGTGAAAGCTATCAAGTCTGTCCTTCAACAGGCAGTATGCCAGTCACAGCCCGTCACCATCATGATGTTTGACGTTAAAACTCAGTACAGGTATATCACCATCATGATGTTTGATGTTAAAACTCAGTAAATGTATGTTACCATCATGATGTTTGATGTTAAAACTCAGTAAATGTATGTCACCATCATGATGTTTGATGTTAAAACTCAGTGCATGTATGTTACCATCATGATGTTTGATGTTAAAACTCAGTAAATGTATGTCACCATCATGATGTTTGATGTTAAAACTCAGTGCATGTATGTTTCCATCATGATGTTTGATGTTAAAACTCAGTACATGTATGTCACCATCATGATGTTTGATGTTAAAACTCAGTAAGTGTATGTCACCATCATGATGTTTGATGTTAAAACTCAGTAAATGTATGTCACCATCATGATGTTTGATGTTAAAACTCAGTGCATGTATGTTACCATCATGATGTTTGATGTTAAAACTCAGTAAGTGTATGTCACCATCATGATGTTTGATGTTAAAACTCAGTAAATGTATGTCACCATCATGATGTTTGACGTTAAAACTCAGTGCATGTATGTTACCATTATGATGTTCGATGTTAAAACTCAGTGCATGTATGTCACCATCATGATGTTTAAGAAATAATATTTTTCTTTCATGGTTTGTTGTTGAATAACCCACAGTAAGGAGTATAGATGCGTAGGAATTAAGTCACAAGTGCGAAGCACGAGTGATTTGATAACATGCATCTATACTCTTTACTGTGGGTTATTTTCGACAACAAACCATCATAGAAAAATATTATTTCGATTCTAACATGATTCTGATTGATTTGGTTCAAGCTTTTGGACGTGAACTATATGTTTCAATACTCCGCCCTTCTTAGTACAAATTTCACTATTTAATGATGTCATTGAATTGTACAAACATATGGCGTCGTTTTCATATATAAATATTTTGCAAATGACGTCACTTTCATTGAGAACACAAATCGTAGAAACTAAATGACATCATATTTATTGATGCTACTGAAAAGCTTACATGCTATAAATGTTTTCTTAATTACGTTGCCAAACAAATAACATTCTTTGTAGGCGTGGTTATGCCACTTATCACCAAATATACAATTTGTTGTTTCATTACATTGACATACATGCTACTTTTATTACATTTCTCTTAGAGCGGGGTTTAGCACGTGCATTTTACTGCAATATTTGTTATTTATTCGGAACTATTTTCGAAACATTAAACTCTGCCCATACATTATTGCAGAATAACCCACACTTGATTTCCTTCTTTGTCTATAGAAAACAAGTTGCGTGTAGTGTTAGAATTGATGTTAAAACTCAGTACAGGTATGCGCTAATTGTAGAGTGTTTTTTATGGGATAGCATCCAAATGACACATTTTAACAGTTTCAGTCTTTGAGTCTGTACTAAAAAGATGCAGAATTTTGTTATTTATTAAAAGCATAAGATAGAATTTTAATATCATGATTTATATTGAATTAATAAATGTTGTTTGTTTGTTGTTAATTCAAATGAATTAACAATACATAGTTTTGATTTCCCGTAATTTTAGTATTGTGCTTACATAATGTGTTTTCTTAAAATTAAATGCCACTTTGAGAAATTCAGCATTTAAGGACAACAGCCTAAGAGAAAAAAATCTTATTCAAATTTTAGTTTTTTCTTAAATCTTATTTTGACCACTCAGTCAAATAAAAAATAAACATATTAAACCAGCAAATTCCATAGTGTCTACCCATATATCACCTCATTTAGGGCCCTGGTAGAGGGGTGTGGTTTCAGTCCCAGGGGTCAGTTTGCGGACCCCAAGGTGGCATGCTGGCTGCTGGACCCCGGGGGGCGGGAGAAGAACCTGCACCGCATGGTCACCAACTTCCTGCCCACAGAGGTGCATATGATACATGGTATGTAACTAAGAATTTGTGCCACTTTGATATAGTCATACCATGTAATTTGACCAGGACCATAAAAAGGGTTATTCCTATTAAACTTTTCTTAAATGACTTCATTTTTTTTGTGGATAAACTGCAGCTATATTATACACTGCACAACGTATTTAATAAAGAGTTGCAAATAAGTGGGCCTTCTTTGTGAATGATTATTATGCTGATTTGCTCTTTGTGAAGTCAAATGACAAACTATCAATACATGTACTAAATTGCAGAATAATCGAGCCTAGTTGAGGGAAAAAGGGGCGTAACACATTCTAGTAAAGTGTCATCCCAGATAAGCCTGTGAAGTTGGCACAGGCTAATCAGTGACACGTTTACCAAAACTTTATTTTCATCTGAAAGAGGCTATTTTTTAACCAAAAATTTAAAATTCAATAAAAGTTGAAAGTGTCCCGATATGCTTGTGCAGACTGCACATTCTAATCAGGGACAACACTTTACTCATGCATTTAGCCACGTCTTCCCAGAGCAAGGTTCAAATAGATTCCTTCCCCTTCTTACACAGGTATAGGTGGAGGTATAGGCCTAGGCAGCCTGGGTATGAGCCCACAGAACCCAGGCTCGGGGCGTTACCGGGCTACCACGGAGGCAGTGCTAGTGCGACACCTGGTGCAGTACTTCAACGCCTGCCTGGACAGGGAGGGGCTGTTGTCTGCGTTTAGGGACGTTGAGATGCCTGCAGCAGTAACACTGTGTAGGATGGAACTGAACGGCTTTGGTAGGCACTGGGCACGTCTAAACTATTGAGCCTCACTCTTGGAAAATTGGCTTAATGCATTTGTATTAAGTGTTGTCTCAAATTTGCTAATCTGGGGCAAAACATTGTTCTCATACATTAAGCCCTGTTTTCTGAGAAAATGGCTCAATTATAAGCTATAATGGTCAACCTTGAAATAACATTCAATGGCTTTGGTAGAAAATGGGGCCATATTGATGAAGTTATGTTGGTTGAACTTTAAAATTTAGTAATTGGTAGGTATTGGTATCATTAAAAAAAGCAAGTTACTCTTTAAAATTGTGTTGTATTTTTAACCAAGCAATTGCAAACAGATTAATCTAATTTCCAAGATTTGCCAAAACTCAAAAACATTGTTATTAATTTATTATTTTAATATACTTTTTAGTATAAATGTTTGAATTATTTACTGAAAACAGTCATCTGTTGGTATGTGTATGTAGTGGTTCAGATTACTGTTGCTGTAACCTTGAAACAAGCCTGTCTCTGGGAAAATGGGACATAATGAACAGGCTAATTAGGGACAACATTCTCGGCTTTAATCTTATGTTTTATTAAAAGAAAAAGTCTTTTTAGCAAAAATCCAGTGTTTGCAAAATATTTTATCCCTGATTAGCCTCTGCAAATTGCAAAGGCTAAACTTGAACAACACTTTACGCTCATGCATTACGTTTTCCCTGAGCAAGACTGAAACGTGTTGCAGGGTTCAGTGAGAAAAAGAGTGAGAGACAGAAGTGTGTGATGCTGTCTAAGTTGTCTGCCCTTGAGGAGCAGGCGTACACCATCGCTGGTCACCCCTTCTCCCTCTCCGCTCCAGATGATGTCAGTCAGGTGGGTACCTGTGAAAAATTAACATGAACAATCTTAATTTGCATGGCTTATAAATTGTATCAGCAGGGCTCGCGCTAAGGGGCAACGTAAGCGACAAAGATTCTTTGTAACGCCAAACTTTGCCGGAAATTTAAGAAATTGTAGATAAAACATGCGACTTCCAGTTGCCCTCTTACCGTAATTTGTTTACATTCGGTTTTCTCGATGTCAAGGTCTGATTCAATTTTCCAATGCACACTGTCGCAGCCCGGAGCATGTCGCAATTGAGCAACATGTAATTTGAGGTAAACCCCGCCTCCGATTCTCCCAACCTTTGAACGTATCCAATCAGCGACCGATATTCTTTAAGTCAGCGTTCAACTTCAATGCAGTCACGTGCGAGCAGGGTGATAATTGACATTTGCTACTGTCTGTCATGTGTAAGTGATTTGAAAGTGATAAGAGATAATCCACAGGGGTGATGTTGTTGCCATATTAATTGATCAATGAAATTGATTACGATGAATTATCGTATCATATACTTGTGATCTTTTGTTGGCAATAATGGTTGCTTTATGTCGATGTTTCGGGGAATGTTTTTGAAACGCAAAAAAGTGCAATAATTTAATTATTTCTAACCTGATCACTTTACACCTTTCTACTGACTATCGATCTGAATTAAAATTTAAAGGATGATAATTAAGTAGATCTAACGTCTAATGTGTAATGCCATCGATGGTGTTACACCTTATGCCGATTATCGATTGAAATTAAAATGTGATAATTAATTTGTCTTACTCACAAACTGTGCTATTGTAAAGCAATATGTCAACCAAATTGTATATTTATTACGTATTTACTAGGTTACTAGTTTTCATTTTCTGCAGTCAAACAATATGCACTTTTTATTTCATGTTCCAAACGAGTACAATTTTTCGGACGGTCATTTTCGAATAGTGTATTTTTTGTTGATTATGTATATTTTCGAAGTTTTTTATAGAAAAAAAAAAACGATGAATACAAATGAGGTTATATGGAAGGTGTGGTTTATAATATTTTTAATGTTATTCACCAGAAATAGCAATTGGAAAAACTATTTAAAAAAGTATAATTAGTAAGGGTTCTGGGTGGGGTGGGGGCTCTGCCCTTTATTCTCATGGGGAATGGCAACAATAAACAATAGATAGTAAAATTATGGTTATCTATCTGTTGTGTCTGTTATTACTTGGTTATTTAGAACTGCTGGAAATATTAAGGTACACAATAGAAATATAACTGTGTACTATACAGTGGTTTACTGGAATAATGTGATACACATATATGTGTGTTGTAACGCCCTACACGCAAACCCTTGTGTCCGAGTCTCTTCACTTCTCCCTAAAGTCTCTTCACTTCTCTCTAAATCAGTGTCCAGGGAGAAGTCACTTCTCCCTAAAATTTGAGCCCAGCGTGAGCCTTGGTGTCAGTAAAAAAATCATGGTAAAATCCCTAACATACAGCATGAGCTTGTAAAAGGTGTTCCACCTTAATTAAAAAATACTTGTTCATGCCCATGCCTAACACATTCATATTTCCAAACAAAAAGTAATGGCAAATTAAAAATACAACAACACAGTCGTTGATAATGGCAACTGTTCAAACTGGAAGATGGTCATCATCAAGCCAGGCTTTAAAATCTACAAACCATCTTAGAGTTGTTTTATTTCTTTGTTTTACCTGTTATTATACCTGACAAAATTCTTGAAGCCTTGTTGAAATTTAATGGAGGGTAGCCATTAGGTGTAATTTCTGGCTTTTTTAAATATGTTAGTCCATTTTAATATTTCAGTTGTTGCTGTGTTCTTTGAGGTGCTTTTCATAGAGTTACGCCTGCCCCCTAATGGTGACCCCGGCTCTGTCCAGAAACCCCTGGGTCCCCCTGGCAGGAGGGGCGGGGGTGGGGCCTGCAGGACCCAGTACAGCACGTCGAAGGAGGTCCTGGAGAGGCTGCGCAAGCTACACCCCCTGCCTGGTGTGATCTTGGAGTGGAGGAGGATCACCAACGCACTCACTAAAACTGTGTTTCCTTTGCAGAGGGTCAAGGTACCTGAAATAGTCAAATAATTTCTCCCTTGTAAGGATTAGGATCCTGTGTGTCCGTTGGATGGCTAGTCTTTAAACTTTTTTGTCTAAGTACAATATCTTAACCGTTTACCACTTAGATACGTATTTTGACGCATTTGTAGTCCCTCAGAAAGTTAACTTTATGTATAATTAAAGATCTTTCTTACTAGATTATTCAAGTTTTAAAGGCTTCAATTCAAACCCTTAGATACTGTTTAGCAGCAAACAGCATACTTGCAGTCTGTTCTGGTTTTATGCTGTTTGCACATATCCATTTTCACTTTGCTTCTGAGTAGGAAAGGGTTAAGATTGCTAAAATCTCCTACATCCATATTGATGGGCAGGTTATTAAGATGAAAGTAAGATTCCTATCATATACTGGTCAAAGGTCAATTCACAGAGGCTTGTAACATGAAGTAAAAAAGACACAATAGCCAATTCAAATAACATTAATACCCCAAATAACCATACCTTATATACAATGTAAATGGTGATGATTGAGCAGGCTGGTCTGTATCTACAATGGCTGCTTATGGCACGAGTCTCATTTTCTCATGACACGGCTCATATGGCCATAAGTTACCAAAAGTTTAAGTCCAAACAGAGACCTGAATCATAATCATGATACTAGAGGCATTATGAAAGTAGCTGCTTAAATATTTATTCATTCATATGCAGTAAGGCTATTTTCCTGACAGTGTTTAAATAACAGTTTAAGCTTTATTGAAGCAAACAAAAAATATAAATATGTAGATCTCAATGAAATGAACCATTGTGTAGCCACATTGCAACTTATGCAGTATATTAAAGCACTCAACAAAAATGCATATTTTTCATTCCACTATCTATTGCAGGTGCCATGTGATTGGCTGCACATGGATCGTATCTATGGTGACTGTCAGCTGCACTCAGCCACGGGCAGGGTGAGCTTGAGTAAGCCCAACCTACAGAATGTGCCCAAGGACTTCGACATCCAGCTGCCAGGTAGGCCTTGCTCTGGTAAAACGGGGCTTGATGGATATGCGTAAAATGTCATCCAAGTTTGGAATGAACAGTCAGCACAGGCTAATCTGGGACTATGATTTCCACTTTGTACAATTTTTTTTATTTAAAAGTCTCTTCTACATAAAATTAAGTCAAGGTGAAAAATGTCATCCCTGATCAGCCTGTGAGGACTCCACAGGCTAATCTGGGACAACACTTTATGCACATGCATTAGACCCTGTTTTCCCAAAGTGCGACTCTAATATTATTGTTCTTAATGAGCAGAAAAAGGAAATATTTGGAATGTTTCGTGGATTTTTCTTACACACGACTTTGTTTCATTTATTATACACATCTTGGTTACATCAAACTATTTAACAAAACTTTGCTATATCCAACTGTGGTTTCACTTTTTGTAGGAGACCATTAAAGTTTTGCATTTTTAATTAAGAACATCTTATTGAGACTTCTTTCAAATACTTCTTTGGATTTGAGTACTATGGAAATGTTACTTTTTTTTAACACAAACAATAAAGATAAGCCTACTTGACTTTAAAAAAAGATGTTACCTTGATGCATAAGACCGCTTGATTGACATATTATAGGCATATGTTGTGAAGGTCTGTTTTAAATAGACCTGTTTCTATTTCAGATTTGATAGGAGAGAGTCCCCCGCCCTGTGTTTCTGCCGGGCCCAGGGAGCGACAGTCCAGATTGAGGTCACTTAGGGATCAAGGTCAGAGGTCAGCAGTTACCAAGGACAACAGTGGAGGCACATTCTCTGTTAGCATGAGACAAGCTTTTGTACCATTCAAAGGTTAGTTACATTATAGTGTTGTTATACATGTACAGAGTGGGATTCAACAAGCATAGCACTTTTTGTCTGTTAATTGTGCGTTACCTCATCAAACGAACTTAAATTTATTTCAACAACTTTGTTGTTATTTCGTATTGATACTGATACAGAGGCGGTATGTCCATTGATCGCTTTTTACGACAAAACAAGCAGAACACAACATATATATGTACTACGCCTTGCACATTCCACATTTATGAAACGCCCTCTAAAATAAAAGTAGGCATACCATCGAAAGTATCGCACAGTTATTAAACATACAATATACTTATTTCCTAGCAATGCAATTGTTGCTTAACATACACTTTTAAGGGAATAATAAATCGTAAAATAAAGTCTAAGACTTTCAGGGAGGATATCAAAATAGTTTCCAACTTTAATGCTCTTTAAAATGATGTGTACATTATAATTACTGGACTGTCAATTGCATAAATCCGATTCAATAAAAAATATGAAGAGCTGCGTTGAAAAAATGTTATTGACTTAACTTGTGGGTCATTTAAGAGGTTATAATTTCTGTGGAAATGACACAATCGTACTGTTATATTTTTTTCCTTTTCTATTACCAGAAGATGTTTGCTCAACGTATGTGTTCGAAAAGATGAAATGCTGTAATGTTTAAAAAATGTTCAAAACTGTATGATCTTTCATATTTAAACACACGTATAAGCATTCCTACACAGCTGCATGATTCGTCATAATTGCTCACATTTGTATTTATTCCTCCAAACATGTATGCTTTGACATATTTGCACTCATGAATTCGCATTCTTACAAAACTTTAAGAGTTGTGTTTTTTTACTCATTGTAGCCTTAGATATATGATACAAGGATTAAAACCAGAAATCAATTTGTTGTAATATCGCCTTATTGCATACATTTCCGTCACCTTAAAGTGTATCCGATTATACGAGCACAACTCAGTAATTTGGTCAACATAAAAAAAAGACATACACAAAATGAGAAATGCAGTCCATAGTATTCTGATACTGTGGTGTAAAGATCAAACATATGCTTTCACGTCGAGAAGTCAATGGTCCGATTCCTGCCTCAAGAATACTCTTTAAATCAACATGTTTAAGCTATTTTAAACTATTTTAAACTATTCCAAATAAAACAGTGTTGTTAATAAATACGTTCAATTACATAACTCAAGTGCGAAAGTCTATTTATTTTTAAAATCGAAATTCCCCCGTCTAATACATTATTGAAAACGTATTTTAAGTGCCAAGGTTTAAGTGAGCAACTCCTTCCTGATCTGTGTGGTCACCATGTTAACATATTGTTTATTGCGAATTTAGTTGATTATGAACTGTACATTATATTCAATATGAACTATGTCGGGCCCGATTTGCTTTCGTTTATAATTAACGTACTATATCTTATTCATACTTGTAACTAGTACATGATCGCTGTATATACAAATTCATTTCTCAATCGCATTTTGTTTAGTGCATATTAATTTTTGAAAACGTTGGCGCCCTTGCAAGTGAAGCTGGAACCTAAAATAGGTGTTATGGAACTAAAATAGGTGTCTATTTTTCGATTAAGGATACTTGTGCCAAGAGATTGGTGTTTTTATGGTCTTATGAGAGGAGATAAAAACACTTGGTTGATTATATTTGCTTTGTTCTTCTTTTTACATCTCGTGTACTATCATACATGGCTGTATAATGCATTTATGTTAAACTATGTACCAAATAAGTCTTGCTTGATCAATATTTATAAAACAGATATTTCAAAACAAATGGTTATAAAAAAACAAATATAAAGAGATATTGAAAATTTGCAACTTGCAATGGTTGACAATCCTTTATTGTTCGGTAACGTTCTCTTAAACTTTTATTTTGGATGCAGAATACCATGACAATAGGACAGTAACGAACAGAAACTCAAAATGTCGTTTGCCATTTCTTAAACCTTAATTTAAAATACGAAACATTTCGCAGGAATTCAGTTTTAAGAACAGTAGCGACTATCATGTAAGAATATATGTTCTTTGACAGAAACATTTATTTGTATACTGTAATCCATGTATGCAGTGTTTTTGAAACAAAATATCTAACATCCATAATAACAAAAGTATTATACCCGATACTGTTATGCGTTATTGTGTATGACGTTAACAAAAAGTGTATTTATTACCTTGAGTGTACACTGAAATAGCATGAGTTTGTAATGTACATTTGTATGGTTTTGTATTTGGTCCAAGCTAATAAATGCAAGAATACGAGTTTAGCTGTTCTTCAAAAGCATCCACTGTAGTACAGTATGTACTGACATTTGCCATATGTGATCTAATTATCATTTAAACAAAAAAGATAATACATGTTACAGGAAATATGATTCACAACTAATATTAATGAATTTATCCTTAAAGCCATTATGTTTAGGCCAATCGTATGTGTTGTTTGCTCAATGTTCATGCTTTTGAACGGTCGGTCGACAAACATCGTAGAAAGCGGATTACAAAACATACAAACAGTTATAACATATTTACTTGATATCACTGATGCATAAAGCGAGAGATGATGATGGAGCTCACATGTTCTAGTTTAAAGGATATTATTGAAAATGTACCATGTCATCGCTAATGTTTCAAATCGTCTCGATATCCGGTGAACGTGATACACAGATGCGCGTTTTATTACATTTTGCATTATTAACGTAGTTAATTTATTGCAAACATATTAAGTATTATATTACATTTAAAATTATAAATTTAATGTTATTTAAATATTTCTCATTTCGGCATATGCATGAACATACACACCACGTATTTTGCAGAATGCGTGTCAAAATCACCATCTTGATCATTTGTACTGGTGTATAATTAAATAATTCACTTTTCCACCATTATCTTGTACCTCGAGCATCTTAAACCTGTTTTCAGTTTTTGCTATAGTTTTGGTCTAGGTTTACAGATGCGTTTCGATAAACAGCGATGTATATATTTCATATTTTGCTCCCTCTCTCTTTTCCAAGGATGCCATGTAAATCTACTTTACTTATGATGAGTATGTTCATAGGCTTCATTTCCGTCAAAACCACTAGAAAAAGCCTTTATCTAGCTAAACCATTTAGATAGAGACCACAAGTAAATATGTCTGATTAAAACCAGCGCTCCATTACGCGGTCTTCAATAACTCCTCGGCAGATATAGTGAGTATTTAGCCTTAAAGCGCAATCTTCACAGGCTATTAGGTAAAAACAAGGAAGGAATGTCATACACATTTACTCTTGTCCCATTGAATTAAATCATCATCATCATCATCATCATCAATCATCATCATCATAATCATCATCATCATCATCATCATCATCACCTTTTTCATCAGCATTATCTTCATGGTCATGGTTGGCGGCGGCGTCGTCATCATCATCATCATAATCATCATCATCATCACCATCGACGTCGTCGCTGTCTTCGCCGTCGTCATCATCATTTAAAGCATGATCTTCGTCCTCCCCCTTATCCTCATCATCTCATCATCATCATCATTCTCCTTCTCATCATCATATTCTTCTTTTCCTTCATCATCATCATCATCATCATAATCATCATCATTATCTTCCTCCTCCTCCTCATCATCATCATCAGCAGCAGCAGCAGCATCATCGTCGTCGTCGTCGTCATCATCGTTACTATCGTCATCATCGTTATCATCTTCGGCATCGACAATTAGCAGAGCCACTAAAATACGAAGCAGTACGCTATGTATAGGTCACACTTTACTAAATAATTTCCATATATAATTGAAAGTAAAAGGGACAAGGTTAAAGGAAAATAAATGCAATATTTTACAAATACAGACCCATATAACCGTACCTTTACTGAATGCGTATTTTTAAGGGATTTGATTTAACCAATAAAAGAAGGTTTGCCTTGTACAAATCAAGAAAGAACTTCACACAAATAATAATGGGCAGTTTTCATACCCTTTTTACCGGCTTCTATCCAGATGAGACTTGATCTGCCAAACCACGTTGGTCCAATCTGTAGTCTCAAATCTAAACCATGACAAAAATATATAATTGCTAACCAATGATTTGCCTAACAATTTTTTTGGAGAGGGGGTGGGGAGGTCACAACAACAAGTGTTTGAATAAACCATAACTAGATATATTCATTTAATACGATTTGATTTATTTAGGGAGTACTGTCCTCTACCTGAACATCTTAGTTAGTATTATGTAACCTTTATGTCGCATAAAGAGAAATCTGACATTACAATCGTAACCAAACTACCTTGTTAAATAACCGTCGTGAAAGAGATTGGTTGTTCGTTACAGGTTTAAATACTAAACACATAAAATTGAAGCGTTTAAGGATATCCGTTTAAAAACGAACACCGTCAGTGAAACTAGTTACAGAAGTAAGTTTATCTTTCTGTGTTCTTGTATAATTATTTTAGGTTGTTTCTCTAGTACTCATGTAGATATATTTAATATGTTAACGTTTCAAAATAAGTTAAATAATGACCGCAACGCACACTCATTTGTTTCTTTTAAAATCAGGCTGTGTGAACTTTAAAATGCCGGAAACGGTTAACAAAGGCCAGTTTTATAAACGCAATGTATTCATATCAGTGTGCGTACAATGGTTGTGAGTTGTATTTTTTTTATAAACTTCCAATAATCTTTACGAAATAGTAGATCTGCAGAAGAAATTAATAGCTTTATGTTGCGACCGTACTATTTTGACTGGTTAAAGGCACGTGTTCAAAGATTTACGCATTGATTGAAGTGCGTTAGTATATGCATCAAATTGCTAGATTTTAACCCATTCACGGTAGCGCTCACTTATCACAACAAGTATATATTTTAAGAGGTAGATTTAAAGAAAAAGGTTTGACTCTTGTAGGGATCGAACCAGTGTCCTTTGGATAAAAAAAGCTATTGACTAAACTACTCGGCCTTTTGCATGTTTTTTAATGCAAAACATTTGAAACCTTGTCGACGTGTTGTAACAAAATGTAACCATAAACTGCATTTTCAGTATGAATCCACTTAACTGATTTCACTAACTGATCTTATGTGTTCTTTGATTTTCTGAATATGTGTCAAAAAGCTTTTTAAAAGCTTTAAAAAAATCATTTCGATCCGTTTGCGAAAAAAGTCCTTTACAGCCAAAAACAAAAAGTGGAATTAAAATACATACTGTTTCAATTTTAAAAGAATCGTATTGCCGTTATGATAAACAAATGTAAATTCATTGCATGAGCACGCCACAAAATAAATGAATTTGTTTATCACAACCGGTAATCTTAAATAAAACAATTTGCGAAACTGGTGTAGTTAAATATTTATACAGTTCTTCACCGTGTATAAGCGGTTTCAACATGTAGTGATTGATTTGATTGCGATTATAGTAAACATAAACATAATAAGGCCATGTTCGAGAAATCGTATTATTTAAGGAAACATACTAAACGAAGGTTCGTATATGTGTTTGAATTATATGTTTAAGTAATGTTTGTCGATATTTGAGTAAAAAAAATATCATGAGATAGTTAATCAAGACATTTATACAATCAGCTTATATTGAATTAAATTCAAGTTTTTTGTTAATAAAAAATGGGATTATTGACTCCCAGATTTCTGACAGTTAACATATTTATATATATGAATCTCTGTCTTTATAGTTTGCTATATGTTTACATTACAAGTTTATTTAAAAAGTTTATTATTATTATTATTATAGTCTTATCCAATATTTACAATTTCACAATTTTGCATATATAAAACATAAAGATAAAACTTTGGCCATTCATAACAGGAGACTTAATCTGTGTATCAACGTACTTACACTAGAGGTGAAAATATATATTTCTTACCTATTATAAACTAACAATCAGTTATCAGAATGTAGACAATTGCTATATATCAGATTGAAGGGAAGAAACTCTCCAAACCCTATCGTTAAAATGTCTACTTTTTAAGCCCTGAAGAGTCACCTTTCCTTCATTATCATTCAAATGCGCTAAGATGCAAGTTTAGTGCATTATTATAGTCCCAGCATACATAATGTTCTGTACAAATGTCTTTTAAGATTCATTAAATTGATACATTGCATATAACCACTATACATAAGACTTTGATATACATATATATCAACATATTGTCTGTACAATCAAACCAACTAACCATTGCTACTCATTGTACGAACAGAGTTGGACAATTGGAAAATGAAGTGAGGCCTGACAAAAAGACAATATTGGCCTGAATCAGACTACTTGACATTATAATGTCACTTAAGGCAACACTGGATGATTTAAGATTTTTGATGTAGAAGAAGAAAGTGTAAATACACAAGTCAGCTATTGATACAACATAGTTTTCCAGTTTATATTGGTAGGAAATGAAGAGCAACAGTTAACTATACAACCTTAAAACCAACTTTTCATATCTACAACCATGATGAATACAATTACTCAAAGATAACAATACACAGTATTACACACAGGTGAATAAAATACTAGTTGACGCGGTTGTTAAAATCCTCTATCTAGTTATTTACATAGATAAAATGACCGTAATTTTAAAATTTCAAAACAATATTTGACAATTATTCTTATCAAAAGTGGTTCGGAGAACACCAAATAGTCTTCTCTAACAATGAAGAATTTTCAAAGTTTGGATTAACTATACAGGCTTTCTGGGTAAGAACATGTGTAATATGGCTTTACACAGAACACTGAAACAGAACATGAGACTCATCTTCAATCGAGTCACAGAATGAACATTTGCGATCACTGACATCTAAATTTTCATAACGCCCGGTTTTGATCCTAAGTGGTGCTACGCCACACCTGAATTTACTAAACGCTGCACGATGATTTAAAGACAGGATCATTTTACAATAAGTTTTAGAACTATAGACGTTTTTAAAAAAACAATATTTCCTTAGTTTATTACGTCCATTACCTCGACCACTTCGCTCACGATTAATAGTTGCATGTCAGTCTACTACATACTGTTAAAAATCTTGTCTCTTATAATTACAGGTAGTGCATAATTAGTATTCCAACTACCCAAATCACAAAACTTCACAGTTTAGATTTTCTCTTATAATTACACGTAGTGCATAATTAGTATTCAAGCTACCCAAATCACGAAACTCTTCACATTTTAAATCGCTAAGCTGAGCTTTAACTAAATAGCACCACTTTCTACAGTTACCTCTACCCTTGGATAGAGCCAAGAGTGCAATTCGTTTGCATTCTTGCATTGCGGACAATATACACCAATGACTGCGTATAATTTTCCACTGTCGCGCAATAGTAGGAACTCAACCGATTTCGCCTGCTACAGCTGCATTGGGAGTATATCTACCAACCCTTTAAAAAAAAACTCATCGCCCGATTTTGTACTGCGTTAATACATTAATAGAATTTTGTTCCTCATATTGCCGAGCAATGCTCAATCACTGGGCAAAGTGAACTATCATACAACTTGGTATCAACATCGTATGTAAACCCTCCTGCAGTTTACATTTAGCAATAAGGAGCCCAACGCCCGACTAGCACTCTGTGCAACCAACCACCTTGGCTGTAATATTGATGTGTACAGCAAACATTCGAATCGTTTTTATACAAACATATTTATGCTTGATTTTCCGAGACGATGTAAATCGATGACGGGGGAAAATTGGACGGAATTGTATAGGCGAAAAAAAAGTGCAAACAGCGGGTTTAAGAAAAAATGCTGTGCGTGTTATTTGCAGTTTGGTAGAAATATCAACACTAAAAACACACTTCAGTTTTATAAGATATGCAATTGTCTAAATGATACATAATTGTAATTTTAATTAGTAACGACATAGTCACTAGTGGTCCGTTATTCGTATCTACCCGACCAATATCATGTATACACCTCGTGCCAATTTTCTTAATTCTACATCAGAAAAGAACCTGTGCGCGACGAAAACTGAAGAAAATGGCGTCAAAATGTAGTTTATTTAGTTCACTTACAACCTCAATCCAGTGCTTCGAACAATACAACTCACACAATTTGCAATCCCCTTTTACTTTTTTCAACAAAATTAGATGAAAAACCACCATATTTTAATGAATGCATTTCGTGGCATGTTAACTATTCAGACCAAAAAACGATTTATAAAATCGAATGACTGGTGGTCAGAAGGAAAGATTTCATTCCTATTCAGGTTTAAAACAGTCTTCGACAAACACAAAATACAAAATCTTTTTGAATTCGTCGAACCTCGATTGATAATAGGGCTGTAACGATACATTCGAATATTCGAATTACTCGAATACGGATGTGGACGAATCGTATTCGTTATTCGCCACCTCCCGAACCGAATATTTGACGAATACAAACAACGTGGTTTCGAGTTTGAAAGTTGTATCATCTTATCTTACCTTACACATGAAGGTTCATACAATAAACCCCTATGTGAATGTTCTTCTCCTTATTCCGGCATTTTTCATCATGTTTACCCCACCCACTCTGTTACACAGTAAGATTATCAACAAAAATGGCGGGCACCGGTTGAATATTAACGACATTGAATTGAATTTATTTTTTTTCGATGGTTGTTTAATGTTTATTTAGGTAGATAAGAGTGATTTGATGCTCAAACATACACACAAAGGATAAGCAGATGGAATTTCTATTTTGTTTATCTTTACTACAATGATTGTGCAACTTACTGTCACTAATGTGTCCACTGTTGACTCTTAATTAGTCTACTCAAAGATGTTATTGGTACTAATCATGTTTTCTCAAAAGTTTCAAAACTGTGTTCAAAGTTAAAGCAGTTCTATTCGGTGCTTTGTCATTTCAAAGTGTTATATTTCTTATTTTCAGTATGCAATGGTACTCAATTAATCAAATTGACAAATACTGATAGTTTCATACTATATAATGTCATGTCAAGTTGTCAGTATTACTTTTGTTCATTGAATTCATATTCGCGAATAAATATTCGTATTCGCCACCTTGTATTCGTGATACGTATCGTATTCGTCCCCTAGTGTATTCGTTACAGCCCTAATTGATAAGTGTTTCTTTCCCAAATATTTAAAAATTTAAAAATCAACAACTTTATAATCGTTGTCGCAATAAAACCACAGCTTAAACCGGTGTATTTAGACAGTTTAATAATTACGTCTTTCGTCACACGTTAATTACGAAATAACTTAAATGAAATATAAATGAAAATAAAACGGACGAAACACCGGTTTGATGGTAACGTGTAATAACTAAACAAAGTCAAATTACGTTTAGAGACAACTCGAGACGCTCGGTAAATACTAGGAAAAAAAACACATTGGCATCGATAGGTTTTCTTTAAATATTTTTGCAAATGAAACGCTGGAATTACACAGATATCCCCCGTATTCAAAATGATTACTATTCGGACTTTGCGTGCCTTTAATAACTCACAACTAACCGATCGCCGTGGCCTAGTGGATAAGGCGTCCGCCTCAGGATCGGGAGGTCGAAGGTTCGAGCCCCATGTGGAACGTTTGTCGAAGGATGGATGTTTGTCATGGGACTTGTTCCGATATGGCCGGCTCGTGAGCCGCGAGCGTTAAACATGAATGGTTACCGACTTCTATCCGCCTGGCGCCTGGCATAGTGATAGGAGTTGGGAGGTACATGGTATACACGCAAAGGTGTCTCATAAGCCAAATTGGCTGACCCTTTCAATAGGGGTGACACTATAATAAAAAAGACCTTTACCTTTTAACAAATCTGTAATTTTGCGGAAAAAATATATGGTCGGCGGGTTCCATTAGGTAAGGTCGGGTTTCCAAAACACGGAAGTTTTTGTAGTGAAAATTCATAGTCAATAGGGATTTGGATATGCTGTGTTTCAGTTTCAGTAAAATAAATACGTATTGTATCTTTCCACAAAAGTCGAAGTGCATTTTCACATTTTGACGTCAGGACTATTTGACACATGTTTTTTTCCGAATCTGTATTGAGGTTGTCAATTTCAGGGTGCATCGTCTTAATTTACTCATTCCTAATAATAATTCAAATGGGGGAAATAAGTTTGATATCAACCAGTTCAAGTGGAAATGAGAGTGGAAGTTTTTCCAGCAATGGACATGGTCTACAAATACATCATGATTTTGAAGAATACTCTGCATCAATTGGCAGACTTTATAGTCATCATCAGGAGATGGATGATGATAACAGTGACGACGAAGAGCCAGAAGACTATTCCCCCGACCCACGGGATTATTATTCTCACTTCTACCGTGAGAGTGAAAGACTTTCAACGTTCCATGACTGGCCACCTTGAACCCATGTCACTAAGGAAGAATTGGCCAAAAATGGGTTCATGTATCTCCACGTATCAGATCGCGTACAGTGTGTATTTTGTAGAGCGAGTTTAGGTAGCTTTGGTCCAGGTGATTTTGTGGCCAATGAACACAGGAAATATTGCCCAGAGTGTCCATTTGCGTTTGGTTATGAGTGCGGAAATGTACCAATACCATCATCAGTTCAGCAAACAAAACGACTAACAACGTTGAAGGAAATAGATAATAGGAGAATGACTGCAGTTGGAAACTTTGCACTCTCATCTCCGCCTTCTTCCACTGTCCAGACGACTTCAATTCCAACCAGAACTACTAATCCAATTGCTCTACCACAGTCACATAGTGTAACAGCGTTGTCTTCAATTGATCCAAACCAAGGAGCTGCAGCAGTGATCACAGAGCCGAAGTATCGGGACTGGGCGGACGAACACACACGATTGCGGTCGTACAATGAATGGCCTGCACAGATGAGGCAAACCCCGCAAGATCTGGCAGCCGCTGGACTGTTGTACATGGGTACGTTAAAAGATATCTTCTGATATATATGACATCTTTATTTTTCATTGAATGAAAGCTGTGTACATAAATCAATACCAATACTGTATAAAAACATAAGGTGTGTCCCTGCGTAAAGAAAATCCATGCAAGCTGCGATTTGGTTTCAAATGTATTATTTTTCTATTCAAATTTAATTTATACAGGTCAGGGTGATCGTTGTAAGTGTTACTGGTGCGGAGGAGAACTCCACGACTGGGATCCAGAGGACCTTCCCTGGGTCGAGCATGCAAAGTGGTTTTCGCAGTGCGGCTTTGTGAGGCAACAGATGGGCGAACAATTCGTCATAAACGTCAATAATGGCGTGGTGAGTGCAGCTTAGAAATCATTTAGAATTAAAACTGAATGTTTGTGACTTTTGTGACACCAGACATACATTTTTCTAATTTTGTAATAATAACCAGCTTGTGTAAAAGCCGGATGATATCAACTATTGAAGTATTGTATTGTTCTTAATGACTATATATGGTTTAATCCGGCTTTATTAAGCTGCGTCACATGTGCGTTTGCATTTGAGCTTTGTACTTCTATGATGTTATTCTAGTTTAATTTAAACATGTCAATATAAATTGTTCTTTCATACCAAGAATCTCGCGGTTTGATTAAGAAGTATTAAGCCTCAGTCAATGATGCCACGTTTATGTATCAGAAAATGGTTGAGTGAGGCTGATATTTTGAGTAATTGCCATTCTGTTGAGATGTTCTCTCTGTGATTTCGTACTTGAACACGTATGAATAATCGTTCTTCTATAACTAGTATCGAAAAAAATATGATTAAGACTGAATTATTGCCAGCATTAATGACACGTAAGTGGTTCAGTGGACAGAGTATTTCAGTCCCACGCTTGTTCCTCTCCACCCAGGTGTATAAATGGGTACCTGTGTGGGAAATAAGTCAATGTGCCGTTGCTGCCTTGTGCGCCATATGTTAACGGACGACTTAAATCCTAGTGATCGGGGGTTAATGTCAAAGTCGGCTGAAGATGCATATCGAAGCAGACTATAAACCGCATCTTTAACCTTTAACCTTTCAGTCATTATATTTTGAATTATTTATTTATGACGTAGACAGCAAACGTTGAGTCTCCTAGCAACCAGGAGTTCTTGAGACGTCCACATGTTCTTGCTGCACTGAACGACTATAGATATACACGAGAGCAGGTCTTGGAGGCATTACACACATACGGTAAACATACTTGCAGTAATTCTGATCAGCGTTGTAGACTTCATTAAAAAGGTTTGGTTGTGACTGTTTTTATATCAGAAAATGCGAAGAGTTATTCTTATAACATTCATCATGTTGAAACAGGTGTCCTGAACCTAGTAACTGCGCAAGATATTAGAAAATATGTCGAGGAGTTGACACAGAAGAGGCAGGTAGCCCAAATGCATGCAAGACTCACTGAAACCGTTACCTTTGCAAACTCAAGACCATCGAGTCATTTGGTCAACGGGTCAGACAGTTCATTTGCTGTGTCAGCTGGTGGCCAGCAAGTAGCCCAGCCCAGTGACGATGCGGGGGCCTCCAATGGTCAGTTGCGCATCGAGGATATGGCGATGGAGGGCGTGGGGGAATCAAATACTGGCAGTATTAATAACAGGCGTTTACAGAACTTGAGTCTGAATACTAACTCAAGTTCCTTGTCCTCAGCAAGTATTCCTTCAGGTGAGATCAAAACGTTTAGTTTTGTATTGTAGAATTTATTTAAACAACTGTAACATTAAATTATACAAATATAAAACCATTCCAAAATCGACTTCAACGGCATGTTTTGAGATTTGTCCAGACACACACACACGCGCGCGCACCAGCACACAAACGCACACACTCGAGTTTTTATAGTTTGTAAATGTGCGAAGCGAAAGTTAATTTTTCGATATCTTGTTAGGAAACGGTTCAGTTCTGCCTTGTGCGGTTCCTATATATACATTTTCTTCAATTATGTTTTGAAAATAAGGCATAGCGTCAGAGGTCAATTTCATGTTGCTTGATGAAAATCATTGGATGTATAATATTTGTTGTAGATGTCGACTATTTTGTTAAGGAGAACGAGAAACTCAAAGAACAACGCGTGTGTAAAGTATGTATGGACAGGGAGGTCTGCGTTACCTTCCTTCCTTGTCGCCACCTGGCAACCTGTGAAGAGTGTGCTAAATCAATCAGTACTTGTCCCAATTGCAGATCGGCTGTTGAAAGCAAAGTTAAAGTATACTGGGCTTGATAGGTAAAGCAAAGATCAAATGGTATATGTTCCTTAATAAAAAAAACTATCATAGAATATATGTATTTGTTATTGTACAACTCCTTTAGAATCGGAGTTTACGCAGAACGAGCTTATTCGAGGGATAAAATCGTAGTTATTATCTTGCATTGGAAGGTTGTAATCTTTTCTAGTTATAGAATATGTTACTTTTAATGTATTATTTAATTTTGATATTGTATTTAGATTGCATTTGTATATTGTATTTTTTATTGACATCATAATCTGTGTTTTATTCTTTTGGTTTACTGTTTGATGTTTTATATTTAACATAATTCATAAGTACTATAAATTATACAATTTTATTCATTACAAATACCGAAACAATTATATCGTTTTTATTTAATTGTCGTTGATTTTTATACAATACACATTTATGTACAATTCTAAAGCGTTTTATTTCGGGGACCTAGTGTCACCGTTAATTGTATCGTATTGGAAATTATTGCAAAGTTATTATTGTAAGTGTTTGTTTTTGCATCAAATCCTTTTAAAGTTAAAGGCCAACAACAACAAAATACTTTGCAACGAGGGTGGATCAATTCCAAATACATGAACGCGTATAGTTAAATCACATGAGAATCTGATAATTAACTTAACCGCAATATCATTCCAACATTAATTAACGACAAGTGACTTTGTAACTTGGGAAATAGTCACTCTCACTTGTTCATCCGTTAATAATTTCCTGTTTGCTATGTTAGATACATCTATTTAAGTGCGCTAGCGATCACTTTGGGTTATGCATTAACATAATACATTACAAACTGAAGATTGTGTGGTTTAAATGAGAGTCTTCGCGAAAATTGGGATTCCAAATATAAAGATCTACACATCCGGTAGGCACCAGTCCCATTGTGAGATTACGGGATACCACTCTCAATTCATCTGTACAATAACTGGAATACCTTACCAGTCCCTTGAAGCTATTTGTGTAGTCTGTCACAAAAAAATATTTGTGTGTCTCGGAACACATATTGTTTAACAACAGTGATATATAGAGAGAACAATCAGAGATACTCTTGTAATTATTAACTCAATTTATAACATAACATTTCATATCAATATACTATGATACAAACTGGGTTTACTGCCTTGTAATGGCCAATGGAAAACATTTGGAGGGCTGGGGCGGTTAAACCGGTTTCAGGCTAACCTCACACTTAGACCAGGGAATAACACAGCAAATGCTCGTCTAAAACTATCTTAATCAAATGAACCTATGCAGACTGAAAATGAAATTAATTTTAGTGCACTAGTATCGAAAGTATCGGAGTTAAAAAAGATATTAAAGGATAGATTTATAATAAAAAAAACATTTGTTACTGAAGTTAATGTATTGCAATACATTGCAAAATCAAAAAAAAACATACCAATGGCTTGAAAAGCGCCTCGCTCTTTGAAAATGAGGCAAAATGCGTGTGCGTGAAGTGTCAACCCACAATAGCATATGTAAATTTTGCAGTCCGCAAAGCCTAATCAGGGAAATATTTCGTTTTTGTCTTACCGGAAATCCAGTTTAGGCGGACAGTATCGTCCCTGATTATCCTGTGCATCGGCTAATATGTGACCACAATTTACGCACATTCAGCTAGCCCCGTTTTCTCACACCGAGGCTCATATCTCAGTTCGTTTCAGGATATGACTCGCAACGGATTAAATAACAAAGTGTTGACTTAAACATGTGTTCGTGTATTTCATTGTCTACATGAAACCTTACAGCACGTACGCCTTTCAGGTCTGAAAGTGTTTCACTACAGGATGTTATTTTACATTTGTGAAAAACAAAGTAGATTAACACAACCAATATCACATCAGAGTGAACGTGAATCAGATTGCACCTATTGTAAAAGTACATATACTATTATATTAAACGCACATAGATATGATCTGTCTGTAAATTATGTGTTTCAAACGCATTTACAGTTGATCTATTAATGCAGATTTTAGAAGTGGATAACTTCACGTTTTGTTTATGTTGTTCAACCTTGAGCGAAAAACATCAGTAGTCTTTTACTATAATAAAGATCCATTGAAGTCCCATAGGTTTATTTCATATTCATCATTTGCTTGTTATCATGATGAACGTTTTCAGTCATATTTAATACTAGAAACCTTTTATGGTGGTATTTGAATTGTGTTTACGTCCGCAATAACGACACTCCACACTCACTACCGCATCGACTTTTCTCTATTTATAACGTATGAAATTTCCATACACGAGGCTATATATTCAGTGGATATACAACAGAAATAGTATAGTTTGCATTCCACTACTACTTGAAAATAACTCAAGATTATCTGTTTGGTGAGATACACGTAAGTCATATTTTGTTACATATACTAACTTCGTTAAACTTAATAATTATGGTAACATCAATCGTGATAATGTTAACATATCAATATTTTATTAAAATCAAGAAACTTCACCAATACTTTTTGGTAAAATAATTTAGAAAAATATTTCTTAAATAAACGACAAACCCCGCCAAAAATTTGCCTGTCGTGTATTATAATGATAAATTTAAACACATCTCCAATTTCAGGTGCGTTTTAATAGCTCTTTTAGTGAGGACCATGGAAGAAACTAGTTTAAAATCGAGTAATGTTAGCGATGTTAGTGGGAACTATACCAGTAGTTTAAATATCCTACCATTTTTAACTGTCGGGCAATATAATGATTTAGAAGAAGATTCGCCACCAATATTTACACTTAATTCTCGCCACCAAGATGGGATGATGGACGACGAAAGCATATATGAAGAGACAGAAGACTCAGATCCACGAGAAGATTATTCTCACTTCTACCGTGAGAGTGAGAGACTCTCAACGTTCCATGACTGGCCTCATTGGGCAAATGTAACTAAGGAAGAATTGGCCAAAAATGGGTTTTTGTACCTACATGTATCTGATCGCGTACAGTGCGTGTTCTGTAGAGCGAGTTTGGGTAGCTTTAAAACAGGTGATAATATTGCTAATCAGCACAGGAAATATTGCCCGGAATGTCCATTTGCGTTTGGCAATGAATGTGGAAATATACCCATTTCTTCGGGTAAGGTAGTTTCACAGGCGACATCCGTAAAAACATTGAATAGAACAAACCTTTTAAGAACGACTGCAGCTGGAATCTTTGCTAATTCTCCCCTAAGATCAGGCCTGATTCATACAACTTCAACTCTATACAGAGCCGATACTGCCGTGGTCGTCCCAGAATTACAAAGTGCATCAACCCTGTCTTCGGTTGATTCAAACCAAGGAACAGCAGCAGCTATCACAGAGCCCAAGTACCGTGACTGGGCTGACGAACACACAAGGTTATTGTCATTTAGGGGATGGCCCGCACACATGAGACAAACACCGAGAGACTTGGCAGCTGCTGGCTTGTTGTATATGGGTAAACAAACTTGTTATTTAAATAAGATATTACGCATTTATTTTTCGCAGGGATTTATTGTTGAAGACTATGGAAAAGAAATAGTTAACACTATACATTTTGTGTTGGAGAATTGTGCGAATTAAAAAAAATCATAACCCTTTTTTCCCGAAACAATATTTAAATTAAAAAAAAACACAGACTAAATTTCAAGTTAAATGTTATGCTTTCTGGGTCTTTGTTTTGATCACTGTCAATCTAGAATCAATAAAACTCTAGTTATTTATACATAAATGGCGTGAGTTTGGATATGATAATAATATATTCGTGTACATTATATAATTTTAACAGGTTTGATCGACAGAAAGTACCCCTGCTTATTAAAAATAATAAGACATTTTGCCGTATTTAACTGAAATGCTAATGTGCATTTATTACCTTCGGTAGATCAGGCTGATCGTTGTAAATGCTACTGGTGCGGAGGTGAACTTCATGGCTGGGAACCAAACGACATTCCCTTGGTAGAGCATGCAAAATTGTTTCCACAATGCGGGTTTGTAAGGCAGCAGAAAGGCGTTGAATATGTTATGAACATCAAACATGGAGAGGGGTTGACAAAAAAGAAGCAGACAGCAACTCAAGAGCAAACAAGACCGGCAATTGTTTCACCCAGCCAACCTGGTATTTTGGTCAACCGGTCAGACGACTCAGTTGTCATGACGGCACACGGTCAAATAGTCGCCCAGCCAAGTGATGCGACGGATGATGCCACAAGTCAGTCAAAGGCTGACGATCAAGGGCTGGACCATGAACCAAATTCTGACCATCTTACTAACCAACGTTTGCAAAATCAGAGTTTTATGAGGGACTCTAGTTCATTACCCGCAACCAGAGTTCTGTAAGGTGAGTCGAACTGTAAGAAACATAGTCATTAGTGTCGATGTGTCTTGTGTGAGGTTGAGCGCTCTAAAACCGGTTAAAACCCACAATGCTTTGCATTGACCGTTCCAAGGCGGTGACCCCAGCTTTATTCTTATATGTGTTTATGTTGTTTTGTATTGTGCTGTTTGTACTGTTTTGGCAATTGGTCACTTGCCTTAAATAAAGGACTAACTAACTGTATATAATGAGAATACAATACTGCTCAAGCAGCTGGAGTTACACTTCTTTATATTGATTAGAAACTGACGTTTTGCAAACGGTTTTGCATTTTAACAAATTAAAGCACTTCTGATTACAATATTGTTCAATAGATATGCTCTCTTATTACTAGGGGTGGTCTGCATTTCTCAATGCTTTCATCTAAAGTTGGTTCACCACATCATTTCAATGTTCCTAAATTTAAACCATAATAAGTGTTCCGGTCGGAGACATATGCCCCCCCCCAAAAAAAACACACAAAAAAGCAACAACGTGACCTTGACCTTTGACCTAGTGACCTGAAAATCAATAGGGGTCATCTGCAAGTCATGATCAATGTACCTATGAAGTTTCATGATCCTAGGCCTTAGCGTTCTTGAGTTATCATCCGGAAACCATTTGGTGGACGGACCGACAGACGGACCGACCAACCGACATGTGCAAAACAATATACCCCCTCTTCTTCGAAGGGGGGCATAACAAATAAGCTTTAGGTCAATTGTAGATGACGTTTTTTATAATTAAATGATATTTTATAACACTTTGTGCATATTTATAGAGCCCAATTCAGTCTTGAAAGAAAATGAGAAGCTGAAAGAGCAGCGTGTGTGCAAGATCTGCATGCATGGATAAAGAAGTGTTAACCATGAACATGCCGTGTCGTCACCTAGCTACCTGCTGCTGTTCTAGATACATGTCCGATATGCAGAAATCGGATTTATAAAAGAGTGAGCGTCTACTGGACCTGATAGGATTGCCTTGATAATAATATTTCCTATTTTTTCTTAACATGTGTGAGAGCAAAAAACTACTACCCCATATTATCGGGCTACATGCAATACAAAAAACTGAGGAGGAGAGGCATATAAAAAGTAACCAGTGCAATACTCACTACTAGAATATGTTAATTTGTGGTCCGATTTCTTAAGTCGTTTCATTAATTGTTTTGTGAATGCTCAGGTTGTGTACTTATTGTAATCACAGACTGCGAATTATATTAAGGAATATTTTTTTATAGTAATAAGAACTTGTTTGTAGCTTGATTTTGCTTATACCTTGGAGTGGGCATTACAAAAATATTAAAACGGGATTATGAACAAGCATTTATGACACAAGAAACATTGACTTCAACTGCAAAGTTTTATTTTTTGTCTTGTAGGTGTTTTTTCTTATATGTGTAAAGGGTTATTTATTTTTACAGTCTAATCATTGATGTTGTGATTAAATTTTGCAGTTTTTTTCAGTTTATACAATAAATGAGATTCCCACATATTTTACTCGCGTTATCCGTAAATCTAGTTTACCAGTTCTCTTGCTATCATTGTGTGATATTTTTATATTAATTTTTATTTATTTGCTAACGTTTTTGTTTTCTTTTTTTTAACATTTTCTTGTTGTTTATGTGTTGACTTATACAGGCATTCTTTTGATATTTTACTGAAATACTGAGATCTCAAAATTAAATAATACATAAGGTGATATTTTTATATTTTTATTTATTTATTCCATTATAAAATTATACGCACAATCATAAAACGCAATTATATATATTTTTTTTAATTTGTGTTCATTTATATTAATACTTAATGTTTACATAATTTTAGAGTATAGGCATGTTGAAAAGTACAGTTAAGAAGATATAAATACATGATCAATAACATTTCTCGAAATCATCTAAATAACTATCTTTTAAAAAATGCAGTTAATACTCACACCTTTTTGACATCAATTTGTCTATAATATGTACATTCAATGAATTGTAATTTACTCTATCATATTTAACAATTTTTCTTGCAATTTGGTTACATATTTAGTTTGAGATTTGAATATATTTAATACAAACAAATGTTGCCACTTATATGAAATTGTATTCGAAAAAAAACACCTGTTATTTAGGTTAATATACAAGTAATAATTGTTTGTTACTAACGAAGACTTTCCTCATTACTGAACATTTTCACGAAACGTCACAGGAATGTTCTTTGGATTAATTATAGAAAAACAATTAAGAGAGCCAATATTGCCCGTAATCGATCACCTGAGCCAACTGTAGGTACACCAATTGTTCACAAATAAACCTAGTTTTGCACTGATGTTGATCAAGACTCAAACATGGCCTTGATGTCATAAATATTTATTCAAACAATATTTTATCATGATTTAGTTATACATATGGTCAATAGAGCGGTATTTCTAAGATTTGGCACAAAATTTTTCAACGCACTTTATCCATATTCAATCTTGGCTAAAATGATGTCAAGATTATCAATTTGACTATTTTAATCAAGATTGTACCACAACTGTGGTCTGTAAAGTGGCAACGAGGTTTAAAAAGGTTGACGCATATTTTTGCACTGTCACAAACGTTAAACATAGACTGATCACAAAAGCTCTAAAATCTTTTAAGCAATGCAGCCGATATATATAAACATATTTATGCTTAACCCATGGTATGTCGTCATAAACGTTCAGTGTGAAAATCATGACAAACAACAATATTTTAATTCCTAAAACAACTATGCATGCAGCGCTCGATCTTCATCCTTATAACATTGTTAACTTACACTTTTCAAAAGTTTAGGTAGCAGACATACAAATTAATGGACCGTTTTCGATTAACTGGTATTTTAAAATATGTAGAATGTATTTATGGTCTTAAATACTTCGGAAGTTTCAAAACCGATGAAAATGGAAATAATTAATGTTTTCATAAACATGCTTCTCCGGGAACGATTTTACAGTCAGTATTTAATTTCAATCAAACAAAGAAAGTTTCCAAACACTTTAATGATTGTTTTTTATAGTCAGCTTTATCAAGTGTTCAGTAAAAGTATTTAAGCGTTTCTATGACCAATTGGTAAATGGAAAAAAATAAGTGATATTGTTTGACAGGGAAGATATTTGTGTTAGGCTTTTGCTAGTAATGTAATCTAATTATTAGATCAGGACACATGGTCTAACAAAATCTTTCCAAGCAATCATCGAAATTTTAAATCAAATTTAATTTTATGTTTTAACCAATCACCGATTGCGTTTTCCCGGCTTTAGACCAGATGTTCATTGACCAAAAAGGTCGGATTCAATTTCGAATAAACCCCAAAGGACGTGGGTTGTAAATTTCCTTCTTTGTCTCGGAAATATATTCAAAATAGCCTAAATGCCATCGTTTTTTTAATTTTACCTGGAGCAAGGATGACTGGGCCAACGACCAGTTTTACCAGACACAAACGCAATTCATTATGGTAATGATTCTGTGTTGATGAATAATACAATACTTTAAAATGTGTACACTTGCCGATGTGATATCTCATTAAATAACAATATTT
The DNA here is from genome assembly GCF_020536995.1 of Dreissena polymorpha. Taxonomy (NCBI): domain Eukaryota; kingdom Metazoa; phylum Mollusca; class Bivalvia; order Myida; family Dreissenidae; genus Dreissena; species Dreissena polymorpha. The sequence goes on from NC_068365.1 coordinate 60,020,842, forward strand.
TTCTCCAATGAATGTATAGTGCGCAACTAATCTACAATTCTTAATTTTGACATACTAGAGATATTGTTTGTAATGTGGGTAACAATAGATTCAATTCTATTCTCCTTAAACAAACACCTATGACCTAGATTTCTTAAGGTGAGTATGCAACGGGAGAATGCTTATTTGAATATTGCAAATGCTTTTTAGTTTAGGGAATACAAACACAACAATGGTTTATTTTACCACAAAATAAATATTACATACATCGGGGAAAACATCTTCGACGAATAACAAGAACTGATGATAAACATTAAAACTGTTATTCAATTCGTGCCTTGAACATAATGTTGTTATTTTATTTATAAAATGGCAATTTAATGAGCATACGAAAGCGGTCTGTTGGAAGCAATTACTTATCTCCAATGCACTAGGTCATTTCGATAAAATCACAAAAAAGAATGCCTTTAAGGCGTCGTGTGAAAATGGGTCTTATGGCGTTTCGGCTAGCGTAGCTCAAGCCCAGCCTGTGCAGTTGCGCAGTCTGGTCAAGGGCGATGCTGTCCGCTATAAAATCACTAAGGTTTTATGGTCTCATAATGTATCTCCTGACCAGACTGAGAGATGCTCAAACAAGGTGGGATATAGCTATGATGGGCGCATATTGCATTAGACCCATTTTCGCATGACGCGGGTTTAAACAAATCTTATTGCGAAATGTAAATGGCTCATTTTAGAACATATATTTTCGATATAAAATTGAATTCAAAATAGCAAATACAGCAATAAGGGTAACCTATTCAGGCGTTCAGGAACGATTTCCAGACATGCTTACCGATTACGGCAAAAATTTATGGTTAGATAATTAAAAGAGTTTTTCTTATCGTGATCCTATACTATTTCGGTGGTGTTTGTTTTCTATTTTTGCAAGCAAAACTGTGTTTATCGATAGTCAATTATGTCTACCCCTGACGATTAAGTAACCGAGTAAAGAAAACTCCGAAATTCTGCGATATGGATTTTAACGCGTAATTGTAACTGGGCCATAATTTGTGTCTATGTGTTGTTTGAACATGCAGAGAGTAGTCCGGAATTTCTTACACTGAACAGTGTTACATCCTTTACACTGTGCATAGACAAAGTGATGTAGACAAAGTTCAGGGAATTTCTCTCGAATAAGCCTATGAAATATCCGAATGTATTCATTTGTGTCTGCTGGCGTTATGTAAAGGTCATTTAAGGTATAAAGCTTTTGTAAAGGGAATTTCCATCATGAAATAATACTCTTGTGTTAGGAATCAATATTTTAACAATATTCATTTAATATGATGGTTATTGCAAATTTTATTTTATATCAACTGGTTCTCATTATACCATTTTCATCATATTTTGTATTCTTTCAGAACGTAAAAAACGGACATGCTTTTTAGATTTTGTCTTAGTTATCTCTTTAACATAAATAGGATGATAAACAGTGCACACACCTCTCGACATGTTCGTTAAGACGCACTCTTTATAAATGTGAACGGGTTGCTTTCATTTCAAACTTGCGATTTAAAAAGCTATAACCTAATAAAAACAAGAGCTGTGTTTGTGAAACACAATGTCCCCTACTGCGCCGCTTTGAAGCCATATATTTGACCTTTGACCTTGAAGGATGACCTTGACCTTTCACCACTCAAAATGTGCAGCTCCATGAGATACAAACGCATGCCAAATATCAAGTTGCTATCATCAATATTGCAAAAGTTATGACCAAGGTTAAAGTTTTTGGACAGACACACACATACAATGACAGACAGACACATGCAATGACAGACAGACAGACAGGCCAAAAACAATATACCCTCGATCATTCGATCCGGGGGCATAAAAATGGGTTGCGTCTAAGATAATGCAATAGCGAACAACTCCAGAGCCTTCAGCGCTTTGTAATTAACATATCTGAATAACACCGCACTTGCGTAGGTACCAATACAACTTAAAATACGTAGGAACATGTGTCTTCAAAGTCGACCACACGTCATATGATAATGTTTACAACTGATGCATAAAGTAGGTCACACAAATACGATCAACGTAAAATATTGTGTTTACTAAGTGTTTAAAGAGTTTATTCACGTAAACGATTACATAAACGATTATATTACCATGGGAAAAAGTATGCAAATCATTCGGCAACTTTGTCGTTGTTTACTTCACGTTCATAATGTAGTATCTTAAAAATAATACAATATGCGATAGTTTAAGTTAAGATAATTGAATTTCGTTAAATGTAGATCACAAACAAAAATTTAAATATCCTATTACATAAAATTGAAATTAAATGAAAAGTGAACATTAAGTTTTAGATGAAGATTAAGACAAATAAACAAAACACAAATTAAAGATTTCACATCGCAAACGAAGAATGTTTATTCAAATAAACACTTGTTTTTTATATTAGTAATGTGACATAACAGTCATGTGTATACACATCCAAGTTAACTATCAGGCTTTTTAATATATTGTATGGCTTCTTATATGGATCGATTTGCAATAATAACGACATAAAATGAAATAATTCTGGGTTATGACCTCTGGTCAATACAAGAAAGGATTAAGCGGGTGCATTTATTTATTTGATTTCATTTGTTGCTCTGTTGAACCAATGAGTAAACAAATTTTTCGTAAATTGAATTGATGTTCAATAGCTTTATTGTTTTATTTGCATTAAAAGAGCACGCGGTTGCGTAATTGCATCTGTGTGTCTAAAATAATTTTTTGCTTTGTATTTGATTCCTTCAAACCGGTTTAAATCATCCAATCCACGGTTGTGGTCTCAGTTTGTGTTGTGTTGTTCTTTGTTGTGTCCGTTATTGCATATGTCTATTTTTATATATTAAAGACTATCGTATGGATAGGTGAGTGTCTCTATTTGTGTTGTCTATGGGGTTACAATACTCCACACATTAATATTTCAACCAGAAAAAAATCTCCCGCCACAAATGAGTGAACCTGTGTCCTTCCGGTTCGAAGGCAGATCCTCTACCGCGACGCCATAAACGCTCGCTCATATTGCAAGGCAGTATACGTGCAACGTATACCTAACCCTACTACATACTTACCCATTTACAAATTCTTCCACGAAATTCATTTGCCATTGCTTCTGTAGGATTCCAAACAGATAAGAAAAACGTATATTCATGTGTTATTTATTTTGGGCGCAAATGTAACAAATCTAGAAAAGATCACCGACCACACTGGGGATCGAACCCACGCCCTCCCGGTTCGAAGGGAGATGTTTTTCCGCGTCGTTATACAAACTAGCTCATATCGCAAGGCAGTATAAATGCTTCTTATTTCTCACCCTACTACGTATATATATATATATATAAGATTCGAACCGACCAAAGATTATTTTCACGTACATGACAAGGTACCTGACTTAACATGTATTATACAGACAGCTACACTATACGGGAAGCTCCTCACCTAGGGTTAGGTAAAAATGTTTTGTAATAAAACAATTGTTTCTTTACACAATGCATCACATATGGTACTGACGTTAATAGCACCGAAAAAAGACTTACATAAACTTTGTAACAGCCCATTACATTAAATCGTTGCCCTGTGATGAGTCACAACGTTACACTTGACGTATTCTGGTATTAATGCATGTATCTGAAGGCAAGAAATGCCTATTTTGGTGTACAATGTGTCAGCTGATACATTTTTGTAACATATTTAATCAATATTGTGAGGTAGTGTAATGCACTGCAAAAGGTGACCAACCGAAGCTTACTCAAAACAGCATAGTATTTATTACATTTTAAATGCGTGGCATGTGATTAATGCTTCACGTGCTTGTCATGGTCAGCTCGGATTAAACTCTGGACCAAGGGCAGCTCGGTTTGATGCTACATTGTTTTCTTGGGTAATACATTTGCTGGATCGACTTCACGCTGTTCGGAATTAAACAGTTAATGCCGACATCTGGTCTGGACCGTGACTTCTACTTCTCTACAGCAACTTGTGCAGCGAACGTTGATAGCACGGTTGTGAGAAGGTGACTCTGTTGGCATTGTATTTTATTTAAGATTATTAATATTTCTTAGTACTAATGTTGTCAATCACTTGGTTTAAAACCATTATGGTTCGTATATTGGCCCAAAGGTAGTAATAGTGCTTGGCTGTAATAAGTCGTCCAATCTGAACGTCAAACACAAATTCGCGTGTAACAGACAGGACTTAAAATAAATTGTTAGTTTTTGTGAAAGTTTACAAATAGCAGTTTTCCTACTTTTAACCAAAGGTCGTCCAATCTGAACGTCAAACACAAATTCGCGTGTAACAGACAGGACTTAAAATAAATTGTTAGTTTTTGTGAAAGTTTACAAATAGCAGTTTTCCTACTTTTAACCAAAGGTGAATCATGCTTTGTAAACTTGTACGTATAAACTTCATAAAATTTCCACGTTTAAATGTGGAAAAAATATACTGTGGCTTGTCTTAATAAGATTTTCATATCAGAATGAGTACATTTCTTTTTCAAAGCATGTGTATCATCAAATGTAATATATGATAATTAATACATGTATTTCAGAATGAATGTTTCATTGAGCTCTTAAGGTTCTCATCAACATGCCTTAATTATACATAGCGTCCACTTCGTCAATGTGAGTCAATAGTTATCTCTTTATGACTAGAAAACACTACAGTACGCAATAGGATCCCCAAATGGAAGTACTTAATTATTCATATTCTATGAGTAGTACGAACACACAATGATATTTATATATTTCCGTCATTTTTATGTAATCCACTTCAATCCAATTGGGAAGACTGTATTGACGTACGGTAATATTTTTAAATAAGATTAAGTGAGATCCGTGCGGTACAGTACTCATCTTATATAAACGATTCAACAATATATGTCATTTGGCATTCCCCATTTGGCTAGATGGGAATCCAGGCGTTTGACAACATTTGATACCGATGTAGAAACTCAATGGGTAATTATATTGTTGCGTGGTTTCGAAGAAAACTTCGTTGTTTTTCCCATGAGTCACGTGTGAAGGTTACTTTATTTGAGTGAGGCTTTATCGCACTCGAACGTCATTCACAATTCTAGAGCAATTGTCAAATACGTAATCTAGACACTCATATAACTCTCAAACATGAGTAAATGCGGGTTTGTACCATACCAATACAACAGGATGTATGGTCAATGGAAATACTGAAGAGAAACAACAGTCATTCTCACATCACTGATGAAAACACGTTTTTATTTACACATGTAATACACAAAACGTGATTGTTTGAGTATACAATCATTGGCCTTTTAACACTGGTTCTGTAACATTAGTTCAATGGCATATACATCATAGGTTATTATTGTTATAATATTAGTATTCGTGCATAGATTAATCACTATAGTCAAGTAGTTTTATCACTTGTGCAAATGAGCAAAAACGCGACTTTAATGTCGGTTGAACAGTAAAACCGACTTAAAAAGTAAATTACAATACTTTGCACAAATTAAAAGGAAGCAAGTATGAGAAACTTCTCAAAGAAATAGAGTGTAGCTTTGAACAAGAAAAGCTGTGAACGTTTCAAGTGACAGAGAGGAACATTTAAACTCGTTGGATTACCGATGCGATACCGAAGTGAATAGCGATCGATAACACACTGCCACTTTAATTCTATGAACATTTTCCTTCACTCTTAAATTAAAGCATACACAAATGAAGACCGGATTATTTGGCAAGAAACAATCCGTATCTCTTGTATCTGGAAAGGTTCAACCCACTCAAATTTCAATATGTGTGTGATAGCTCGGTATGCTTAGTTTCTTCCAAAACTCATAGTTTGCCGAGTTTTAAGTGAATACTTAACGTATCAATTACTCACACACAATAGTATTGTTCATTCACTGTTACCAAGGGCTATGCGGTGTTATAAAAAGCAATTATAAAAGTGTATGTTGCAAAAAAGGTTGATACGAGTTGCAACATCACTTATTTCTTAGATACTTAGCTTTTGGAATAACACGCTCTTGTATAGTCGCATCAAAACAGATTGACTCAGTTTTCTGACAAATGTCACCAGCTGATCATTTTAATTTAATTTAGATTTACACAAGAAGAAATAAGATTTCCAGTTAGCGCGTTGGTTTGTCAACAAGATTCTGAACGCAGTAATCCGGTTAAAAGCCTATGAAATAGGTAATTAGTTACTTTATAATATATAGGATTGCACTGAAGAAAAAGTATCAGGAGAGAAATTCTTATTAACACAGCTGGTGTTTGTTTTATTTAAGCTAGTGACAGATTGCCTATAAAGTACATGACAATGTAGCTGATTGCCTGATGAAATATATACAAACACTACGTTTACGTTCGCTTTTGGTTGCACGTGTATCGCATGATAACTACATTTTTTTATTCACATTTGTCATACCTTCAGCTAGTAGTTATACGAATGGTTAGATTAATGTTATCGTATTACTGGTGCTGCATGATTTGCAACATGATTACCTGGCCATAAATATTGGCGACGTTTCGAAACCGATTAGTATAGAGATAATCCCGGTTTGCATATACATGTTTGTGTCGAAATGTTTTTCTTAAGAATAAACGTTTACGTTGCTTTAAACAAACCTATTCAATTTTTACATGCATCCAATTCAAATTAAGTTTAGGCACTGTCGTATCAGCACTCAGCAGTTTCCCACGGGTTCAGTAAACTATCTTAAAATAGCGCAGTACTTGGTTTGTTTCGCTACTTATCATAGCCATACTTAATTTACTGCTTCCTTTTTATGAATGCATATTTGAAATTGAAACGGCCATACAAATACAGTGTATGTTGTATTGGTGTGTTTTATAAATTGTTTCACTGGGTAAATACAAGTGGTTAGCTTAGCTATTCTCCGGAAGATAATATAAAGCCTGTAACTATGTGTATATAACAGTGAATATTAGTAAAACATTAGTCTGCGTTCAAAGTATTTCAACCAAAACATTTAACCGGAAAGCATTAAAACATAATACAACCACCAATAACCGCATTAGTATTATGTTAATGTACGATGTTAATATGCGTTGAATCTAAGGTTCACAAGACTTGTGTTAAATGACAGCGCACCCCTTCGTTCCGGTCTTGTAACAGAGTGTAAACAAAATTCTTTACACTATATGATATGAAGTTCATATTGTTTCATTCGTGCAAAAGGATTGTAAACATATTGACGCAACTACCAAAAAAAACCATGTAAATACGACACGAATATGACGTTGGTAAATACCAACGAATGAAGTGCACTTGTACTTATATTTCCATACACAAATTTGATTATATGTCATATTTCCACTAGCAAATTTCTGATTTTTCCCAACATAACTTGCGTAGACGAATTATGTGGTAAAGTATTTATGCATTTAAATAAACAGGAATCTCTGTAATCACTACCGAAATGTTACCCTTGAAATTACACTAATTTAGAATAACCATTAAATTGGATATGAATATGATATTGTTTTAAGTTTTCAATTGTTGTTCTTAAAATATCAATGTATAACATATTAGTTAAAGTCGTTCAATCGAAGTCCAGGAACCTGTATGAACAATAAAACAACTTATATTTTAATGCAGCCATATATGGACACGTGAAGTACAATCATAAGTGTAACTGATTTATGGTTTTGAAATATAGAAGGTAGACACCGCATGCTGAACGTTATGCGGTATTTTCACTTCTTCTTTTCTCACAAGTAAGTTTGAGCGAGATGACGCACGCTTTAGTTGCTATAGTGTCCATTTTTGCTTGTAAAGAACACGTGTTGGACTGTTGGTGATCAAACTATTAACGCTGTTATAAATGTTTACAAATTCGGATTCTGTTGTTTTTGTCAGAAAACAATGGCAAATGTTGGCCTATTTCCAGTTCAGAGGCTGTCTTACTTCATATGTTACTGGCTTATGGAAGCCTTATCCTGTATATATATGTAAATACGTTATCTGTTATCGTTCGATTTCTTTTACGTCCATCAGTTGTGAGGTCAGCAAGCGGATATTACACACCGTTAATTTACAAAAAAAATCTTACTTAATGACTTTACTTTATTATACTGTTAAATAAGTCATTAACTTTATTCGTGGTTCCACCTTTACGAAAAAATATGGTCATACTCTAGTGGCCATCTAGCCATAAATTACGACCTGGCGCATTAGTAGGGTTTCTCGCAAGTTGATGCAGCTTAAGTTTCGCTTTGCGTATATATATAGTTTATAGTGTATACTATTATGTCAAGCATATCGATTTTATTTAATTTAAATTATTTCGAGACCTATGTCCAGCCAGCCAGTCGATTAACTGGCGTGTACTTACAGTAGCCTGGGTTTAAATTAATGCACTCCAAACGCATGCAAGATTAAATTTGATTGTGCGTAACCGCATCAGACGAACTTAAATTTATTTCAACAACTTTGTTGTTGTTTCGTATTGATACTGATACACGCCGGGTATGCGAATACTTCGTTGACGGATGGCACTTCACTAACAGAGAACAACAAACGCCACGCGTTTTAGTTATATCCTAAAGATTAGTTTTTAAGACAAGACACATGGTCGAGTTGATAAATGGTGTATCCTTTTGTATTGGTAATACACAATTTCCCGGAAGAATGGTACAGTTTTGCCCAAAATATAGAAAATTCGATCGGAAAACAACATAAACTGGATGAACAGTAAACATTTTAACAAAATAAAACTACTTAGAATTATTGCAAGAAATTGTTTGCTATTCCAGCATGTAGAGTAATCACTGTGCTTCAAATACTGAAATTTTGAAAGTATTCAATGAAATATAAACAAAGAAAACAGCATGTTGTAATAGGTGGCATACATAAAGTTGCAGGCACTTTGTTTACCGATAAAGGGCACTTCAGATTACGGAGACTTTCAACAAAGCGGACACTCTAATAACTGAGTTTTATCTTCTACCTTAAATGCATTTATTTATATTATGGCTATTCATACGTAACATTTTGAAAATATATTTTTCAAAAATCACATTACTTTTAATATATACTATGTTTATTATAATTGCAATTTTCAAATAAGATAATATTTATTATAAAATAAATGTGTACATAATGAACTTGTTTTTTATTGGTAACTTGAGATTCAGAGAAATGAAAATACAACGGATAATGCGGATCAACACAATTGTGTTTAATTTTACTTATATCAGGGCTCTAGATTACGGTAGTAAAGGGGTCTTTATGAGGCAAATACACATTTGTTCTTCATAAAATCCTATGTCGGTTGTGCTTATTTGAATCGCATCATCAAGACGATACTTATGCGTAGCAACAAAATTAAAAAGAGAATGGTAAAACTCCCTTAATTGTGAGCCCTGCTTATAGGGAGCACTTCCCTTTACGCAACGCTAACGTTTGCTCGAAGTGCGATTCACCTGACCCTAAATCACTGTATTGGTTGAGTTTAAAGAAACACGGGTAAAATTAAATCGTAAAAACAACTGATTCTGGAAAAAAGGAATGCGTACATAAAATGTTTAAATGTCATATTATGGTGTCAGTACTTAGTATACCCCCACAAACGAAGTTTAGGGTGCTATATAGGATAGAACTTGTCCGTCTGTATTCGGAAATTGTGGAGCATTGTGTAAAAGGCCACAAGTGCCAGACTTTAAAATACAGAGAGCTTATTCTTCAAAGCGAAACTGGATTGCTTAAGTACCAGTCGAAGTCCCACGAAGGGATAATTTCCATAAGATTGGAGAATGAGGGGAAAACTATTGAAGTAAGGGGTTCGCAATAGAATTTCGGACCTGCATCGCTGCTGATATTAATCTCTGAGTCAGTTTAAGCAGAGTGATTATTCATGACATGCTATCTAATATATAAGTAAATAGCCTTAGTACCTTCATTTGGACATAAAGATAAATGCTTTAGATCAACGGTTTAGAACGTAATTTAAAATATATGGTCATATAGATTTTACTCATTAGACATATCCAATTTGTTTAACATTTCTCTTTCACATTTATACCAAATCATAATCATATTTCAAAGGGATAAGAACATGCTTCGGTAATTCGTTTTTTATTTGCGTACTAAGTGCATACATTTTTATTTATTGCCTGCTTACTTTAACAGTATTCCACAGCGAATTCTGCATTTTTGATTCACAAAAAAACGAGTGTGTTATATCTGGAAAAAAGTGTCTAGATGTCGGGAAACGAAGTGCCATTGTATTTTAGATGATCGGTAAACGAAGTGCAGATGAAAAATGTGCATGCGACTCTTAAAGCATTTGAATTTTCTCAAATACATTAGTAAACTAAAATGAAACATGTTGTAACATGACTGGATATATTGATCTTTTATTTCGAATAGTAAGCACGTTCTTGATTTATTTCAAAGTATGTTTATTTTGTTAAATATGTACTGATCATTCAATTCATGCTGATTATCGATGGAATTTTATCGTGTTTTTTTTAATAATTCACCGTTTTTCCGCGAATTTCTTTCTTCGCAATACGAAGTGCTATACCATTAATCACCCAAACAATGTTCTGTGTCTAAAAACCAAATAAACAGAACATAAATACAAAAAGCTGAAGAACTCACATCTCGCGCGTGGCTTTTGTTGTTCTCTGTTAGTGAAGTGCCATCCGTCAACGAAGTATTCGCATACCCGGCGTGCTGATACAGAGGCGATATATCGCCCCCTTGGTGCAAAAAGGTACCAAGTGACATTGAAATAAGAAGGCACGTGGTACCTTTTTGCACCAATGGGGCGATATCCATTTATCACTTTTAACGACAGAACAAGCAGAAAACAACATATATATGTACTACGCCATGTGCAATAGAAGTAGTCATACCATCACAAGTACCGCACATAGTTACGAAACATACAATTCACGTATTCCCTAGCAATACGATTGTTACTTAACATACCCTTTTGCATACGTAAGGGATTTCGGGGAATTCTAAATCGTAACATAAACTCTTAGACTTAAGATATCAAAATAGTTTTCCTACTTAAATGATCTGTAAAATAAAGTGAACATTATTAATACTTGACTGTCAATTGCATATATCTAAATGCAAAGTATGAGGCGCTGCGTTAAAAAATTTAATTAACTTGTGGGTAATTTAAGAGTTTATACTTTCTGAGGATATGACACAATCGTACTGTTATATTTTTTCTTTCTTTTACCAGATGTTTCCTCCACGTATGTGTTGAAAATACGAAATGCTGTTATGCTTAAAAAACAAGTTAAAAATGTATGACCTTTCATATTTAAACAAATTTATAAGCATGCATACATAGCTATATGATTAGTCATAATTGCTCACATTTATATTCATTCCTCCAAAACTGTATGATTTGTCATATTTGAACGCAAGACTTCGCATTCTTACAAAACTGTATGATTTGTCTTGTTTATCACATTTTTCAGCATTTCTTAGATAAAGCATGTGATTGGTTTAAGAATTTAACCACATATGCCTAGTGGACTCTCCCATCCTTCTAAATTGGATCAATTTATTTCCAAAAAATAGGGATGTCTAGCATATTTATTTCTATATTTAGAAAAATTCTTACAGAAATCCCTTTAAGCAAACAGCGCAGACCCTGATGAGACGCCGCATGATGCGGCGTCTCATCATGGTCTACGCTGTTTACTACGGCTTTTTTCTAGACGCTAGGCATTAATGGGTTAAATCCGTAATCAACGTGTTGTAATATCGCCTTACTTCGCAAATTTCCGTCACCTCGAAGGGTATCCGATTATGTGAGTAAAACTACGATAATTTGGTCAAAATAAAAACCAGATATGCCATGAATAAGAATTGCATTCCTAACATTCCCCTAACACTGTGGTGTAAAGATAAACAAAATATGCTTTCATGTCGAGAAGTCAAGGGTTAAATTCCCGCCGAGAGAGTACTTTCAAAATTAACGTTTTTAAAGCTATTTAAACTATTTAAGACTATTCCAAATAATATAGTGTTGTTAATAAATACGTTCAATGCCATAACACAAGTGCGAAAAAGTATATTTGTTTTTCAAATGATAATACACCACGTCTTATACATTATTGAAAAACGTATTTTAAGTGACAACGTTGGTATTTTCCGTTTGCCGTTATTATGTGAAACATTATTTGTTAATGACTTGTGACACGAGATTTGGGGTTTTCATGGTCTACTAAGAGGAGATAACAACGCTTGGTTGATTTTATTTGCTTTGTTTTACTGTTTACATCTCATGTACTATCATACATTGCTTGATCAATATTCATAAAAAAGATATTTCCAAACAAATGGTTAAACAAACAAATATAAAGAGATATTGAAAATTTGCAAATTGCAATGACTGATACTCCTTTATTGTTCGGTAAAGTTTTTTTAAACTTTTATTTTGGATGCAGAATACCATGGCCATAGGACAGGTACGAACAGAAGCTGTAAAATGTCGTTTTACATTTCTAAAACCTTAATTCGAAATACGGAACATTTTGTAGGAACTCGGGTCACTCGATAAAATTTTGTGTAATATGACTCCCAAAATGTATGTAGTCATTTAATAATGAATCAACATAGAGCTGCACGCATGTGAACATTATCCATCAACGAACGCGTTAATAAATGTATTTATAGCAATATACTCAGTTTTCACATGCTACGGAAAGTATTTGAGCAGATGAGTTAAGAGCTAATTTTATAATATTGTCCTGTTTCGGTAATCCGTTTCGCGTTGTTAACAGGCGGGTTTACAACGACAGTGCGTTTTAAGAACAGAAGCGACTATCATGTAAGAATATATGTTATATGACAGTGTGATATGACAGAAACATTTATTTTTACACTGTAATCCGTGTGTAGAGTGTTTTTGAAACAAAATATATAAAATCCATAATGACAAGTGTTTTACCCGATACTGTTTTGCGTTATTGTGTATGACGTTAAAAAGGTGTAATACAATGGGCGTACACTGAAATAACACGAGTTTGTAATGTACAGTTGTCTGGTTTTGTATTTGGTCAAAGCTAATAAATGCAAAATACGAGTTTAGCTGTTCTTCAAAAGCATCCACTGTTGTACAGTATGTACTGACATTTGCCATATGTGATCTAATTATCATTTAAACAAAAAAAGATAATACATGTTACAGGAAATATGATTCACAACTAATATTAATGAATTTAAACTTAAAGCGATTATGTTTAGGCCAATCTTATGTGTTGTTTACCCAATGTTCATGCTTTCGAACGGTCAGTCGACAAACATCGTAGAGAGCGGATTACAACACATACAAACAATTATAACATATTTATGTGTGATCACTGATGCATACAGCGAGAGACGATGATAGAGCTCACGTGTTCAAGTTTAAAGGATATTATTGAAAGTGTACCATTCCTCGTTAATGCTTGAATCATCTCGATATCCTATGTATTTGATACACAGATGCGCGTTTCACTACATATCGCATAATTAACGTAGTTAATTTATTGCAATCAGATTTCAAAAGAATATTTAATATAAAATTACAAATTTAATGTTATTTAAATATTTCTCATTTCGGCAAATGTATGCACATGCACACCCCGTATTTTGCAGAATGCGTGTCAAAATCACCATCTTTATAATTTTTACTGGTGTATAATTAAATAATTCACTTTTCCTCCATTATCGTGTACCTTAAGCATCTTAAACCTGTTTTCAGGTCTTGCTTTAGTTTTGGTCCAGGTTTACAGATGTGTTTCGATAAACCGCGATGTTTACATTTTATCTCTCGCTCGCTCTCTCTATCTCTCTTCCCATGATGCCATGTAAATCTTCTTTACTTATGAGGAGTATGTTCATAGTGTTCATTTCCGTCAAAACCACTAGAAAAGCAGTTATCTAGCTAGACCCTATAGATAGAGACAATTAGTAAATATGTGTGATTCGGACCAGCGCACTATTACGGGGTCTTCAATAACTCCTCGGCAGATATTGTGAGTATTTAGCCTTAAAGCGCAATCTTCACACGCTATTAGGTAAAGACAATTAAAGAATGTCATACACATGTTCTTGCCCCAGCAGATCTTTCACATCACTCACTTTGTTAGTAAATCGTGTCCAAGAAAATTATCTATATCTTAAACATAACGGACAAAAGAGCAAATTCAAATATGGGAAACATCATTTTGGATGGAAACTACTTAAATGGCATGTATTTGTTAAGAACCCCTTACATTATCCCATTTATGCCTTGCGTCTTGAAAAAAGGCCTTGGCAAACAGCGTAGACCCAAATGAGACGCCGCATTATGCGGCGTCTCATTAGGGTCTGCACTGTTTGCTTAAAGGAATTTCTGTAAGAAATATTCTAAATATAGAAATAAATATACTAGACATCCTTAATTTTGGAAATAAATTGATCCAATTTTTAAGGATGGGAGAGTCCACTAGGCATTTATGGGTCAAGATGCAACCTGTCCAAAATGTTTATTTATGTATTGTTGTATTGAATTCATAACAAATACATACTAGTTTACAAACTGATAGAAGAACTAGAATGGCTATTTAGACTGAGGTTCTGCATTTGCTGCTGAGTAAGGCTGTCAGGATATTGCGATTCTTCCATGCCTTCAATCCTTACATCTTCACTGCACAGCTGACCACTGGACACCTCCATGTCATCACTGGGCTGGGCGACCTGCTGACCACGGTCTGTCATTGCAACTGAACTGTCTGACCGGTTAGAACTTACAAAACGTTCAGAGATTCTTGCTAGCGTTTGGGCTGCCTGCCTTTCGCTGTTTAACTCCTCAACGTATTTTCTAATATCCTGCACGGTTACTAGGATCAGGACACCTAATTAAAACAAAATGTATTTTTTTTAAGTATTGCTATTCCCCCTATACAACAGCTTGTCAATTCGCGTATACTTTGATAACATGACAGAACATACCATATGTGTGTAATGCCTCCAAGACCTGCTCCTGTGTATAGCCATAGTCATTCATTGCAGCCAGAACATATGGACGTCTCAAGAACTCCTGGTTGCTAGTAGACTCTATGTTTGTTCTCTAATCCAAAGGCACATAAACCACAATAAATGGCAAACAAAGAAAAATACATTCACATAAACTTCATATAAGCTTTTTTCATACAATGTACACTGTACATGTATTTCAGTATATGGTAATACTTACTTATTTGTGTCATTAATTAATTATTATCAATAAGCAGCAGAACCTATACGTATTGTTGCTAAAGCATAAGTGTGTTTGATTTGTGTCATTAATTAATTATTATCAATAAGCAGCAGAACCTATACGTATTGTTGCTAAAGCATAAGTGTGTTTGATTCAAGCATTATTCGGAATAAAATTCAGGTTAGCAACACGATTGATAATTAAGATAAGATTATACCTTCCACTGATTTATAACACGCATACATTTGAAACAAATCACAAGATTACCCGAGCGCTTATAGTGTTTTAATGAAGTATCATGTTTCTGTCATATTGTTTTATTGTAATGTGCATATAAATAAATACATACATATATATATATATATATATATATATATATATATATATATATATATATATATATATATATATATATATTCACGCTGATAAGTTCGTTTACTAATTTATCTGTAACGATATGATTCAATTGTTGCAAATATCAGTTTTGTTTAAAAGTAGAAATTCATACTTATTTTTCTATTTACTTATACAGACGAAAACTCATTGAAAAGAGCATTTATTTCCAATATTACCTCTCCATATTTGATGTGATTTACATATTCAACGCCCTTCTGTTGTCGCACAAAGCCGCACTGTGGAAACCATTTTGCATGCTCAACCCACGGGTCGTCATCTGGTTCCCATCCATGGAGTTCTCCTCCACACCAGTAGCAT
Organism: Dreissena polymorpha; assembly: GCF_020536995.1. Taxonomy (NCBI): domain Eukaryota; kingdom Metazoa; phylum Mollusca; class Bivalvia; order Myida; family Dreissenidae; genus Dreissena; species Dreissena polymorpha. Next base: position 60,036,767 of record NC_068365.1, read on the forward strand.
TTGCAACGATCACCCTGACCTGTGAATGTTGAAGATATTGTGTTAATACACTAAAAAGGAATTTGTTAGAAAATACATCGTTATCTTATATTGGTACACACAAAAATCACTATATTAATTTATTTTAAAATCACATATCATGTCATAAATTAACAATATTAAGCAATCGAGTAAAACAACCATACTGTAGGTGCATAAAATTAGTATTAAATATTTGGATTAGATCCGTACTTGTTGCGTGTTCTTGTCGTGGAGATTTAGATGATATCAACTGCCGATAACCTATATAGGCTTTACAACCACGCGTACTTACATGGAGTTGTTGAGATTCACCCTTGAGATTTGGAATGTAAATTTAATAAACACTAAACTTGTGATTATTTATAACATGCTTACCCATGTACAACAGTCCTGCGGCTGCCAGATCTCTCGGAGTTTGTCTCATTTGTGCAGGCCATCCCCTGTAAGACCGCAATCTCGTATGTTCGTCCGCCCAGTCCCGATATTTTGGCTCTGTGATCACCGCTGCAGCTCCTTGGTTTGAATCAGCGGTGGACAAAGATATTACACTATGTGATTGTTGCACAGCAGTCGCATTTGCCGATCTGCTTGGAGTTAAAATTGGCTGAACTAGACCAGCCCTATTTGAAAAATGTGCAAAGTTACCCGATGCCACAGGCCTTGCCCTGTTTCTTGCATTCAATGACTGCACAGTTTGTGTTGGTTGCTGAACTCGATTTGCAGATGGTATTGGTATATTTCCGCATTCATAACCAAACGCAAAAGGACATTCGGGACAATATTTCCTGTGTTCATCGGCTACAATATCACCTGGACCAAAGCTACCTAAACTCGCTCTACAAAATACACACTGTACGCGGTCTGATACGTGTAAATACATGAACCCATTTTTAGCTAAATCTTCCTTAGTTACATTTGCCCATTGTGGCCAGTCATGGAACGTTGTGAGTCTCTCACTCTCACGGTAGAAGTGAGAATAATATTCTCTCGGATCGGGGGCATAGTCTTCTGGCTCTTCGTCTTCAGAGCTATCATCACCCATCATATTCTCGCCGAAGCCGATGTAGAAAAGGCACTGTTGAAATCTGTTTTAAAAAGTAATGCACGTTCCAGTAAAAATGTTGGTATTAAAACTGTTGATTAATTCCTGTTTAAACAAATCGTAATAGCTTAAAATCGTTATAATCCATTTATCAGTAGCCAAGCCATACATAAGATACAATCTGAAAAAAAAATATGCCTCTATTTTTGTATATTGCAAAAGGGACTTGGTCATAGTGTGGTAAAATGAATATTTAAAAAGTATGTCAAAGAGTTCCAAAAGAATGTATACATTAAGTTCAAACAAGAAAAATAACACTCATGACTGATAATTATTTTTGAACATTTGGTTCAGTAGTGGATTATCACATCATTCGAAATCGGTCATTTATTAAATAAAGCGTTTGAAACGCTTTTCTTTTCTTTTGTTCTTTTGAAACTAGGTGTAGCACTAAGATAATGTTTATTAATCGCTAGTGTAAACTAAAGCCTTCTTGCCACAGTGGTAGCGCACTTTTAGTTTCCAGGATTCTCGGGTATCAATCCTGATAAAGGCAGTAGTTTTTATTCAACTTTTTTGCTATTATAGTAAGTTTAGACTATTCAAAACATTATAGATTTTTATGTAAACCTATTTTATAACATTTAACAATAATATAATATAATAAATCTATGATTATGTCCCTTTAACACATATTATCAACCTTTTTAATAGGATTCAAATTTCGCCAGTTTTCGTACAGGTACTTATTTTACAACATGTTAGAACTGAAATGCGCAATTTCATGTTAAATAATCGCATAAACTTGTTTGAACATTCACACAATAGCTGCATTAATCTGACAAAAAGGCAAATCGACATAGACCAGTTCACGCGTGAAGTCACGCGCAACTGCGTGTTTACATCCGGACTACATGTACATTGATAGGCAAAAGAAAGTCACAATCCATGGGGAGAAATAGAGCGTGATCGTTTATATGTAAACGCTTATATTTAGATGCTAATTTTTTAAAATGCCAACAAGTTGTTCTACTTTACTGAAACTAATAAGATTGACAACAAGCAATAAATAGATCAATTCCAAATATACAACATAAAGTAATATACAACAAAAAGAAACCATAATGGTATTAGTCTAGGAAAACTAACACGTTGACACATTAAATTAAACATTTGATTTAATTAAATATTTTTCATTTTATTGTTTGCATCAATCTTACAATCGTGTAAACCTTTGCTTTCCGGTGTTTAATTGCCCTCGTCTTGATCAGATATTATCCAGACTTAACTAACAACAAGGTGTCATGAACCACACTGAGTGGCAGATGACAATTGATGATGTCACCATGTCTTCGCTTTCTGATAGTATTAAGCAGTCATTTGGTTGAAAATTTACCGCCTACATACTTAACAATTGCGTACATTAGATATGTTACATTTTGTACAAATTAAAATTCATGTCCAATATAGTTTATCAGAAATTGTACACCGTAATGAAACTAGCCCGTTTAATTTATAAAAAATAAAGTATTCAATAATTATAAAATTTACGTTAAAACTTTTGACGTATTTAGCGGGTATCGATTTATTAAAACTACGTCATCCCGTATGAAGATTTACGGCAATGCACGCACGACATCATAAAAACAAGAAATAACGTTTGGCACCAACTGTGGTAAATATTTTTTCAAAATATATATATATGTATATATATTTATGTGTGTTCAAATGTTAGATATTTGTCACTCATACTCACTCGTAACGAGTTTTCAATATACAAGAATACACAGTTCAATTTGCATCATGAGAAGTTTTGTTTTCCAGTTGTATGTTTAAGCGGTACTGCACGATTTTGTCAAATATTTATGAATTTATATAAAATGTGTAAAAAAACTTATTATACATATATATTTCAATATAAATTAAAATAAAAAATAAGAAGTATATGTGTCGACAAATGAGAAATAAGCCAGATCTTTAATTCTGAAATCGAAAATGTCTGTGCAGTCGAATTCGCCAGCATGTATATCATGCATCTACGATGTGAATCTAAATTTAGTTCTACGGATCATTTTAATTTCCTGCAACGATATCTATTCATACGACGAACGAACCCTAACTCCGCTTCTTATAAAAATACGAATGCTTCGGTTATTGTAGGAAAATATGTACGAAATATCTTCGTCACAATCGGCTCGGGCGCTTATTTGTCTTTGCTGCATTTTATGAAATTCGTCTTAAATGTATACTTTTTCTTTCCTATGTTTGTGTTATTGTAACATATTTATATCAATATATTACAATTTAACACATATAAAAATCGTGCAATCTCGCTTTAATATTCCTCAATATTTTCTGTACAAAACCCATCCAAATTAAAATTACATGTAAATACAGCTGATCACTTTGATGTTCAAGACTGCGTATCGCGATAAATACTTGTCATTTTTAGATGATATTTTGCACACAGCATCTTCAATGCCTGTTTTTAAAAACGCATTGATTGAGTCGTAATCGGAGCTACTCTTTGTCAAACATTTCGGTATGTTTTGCTGACATGTATATACGACTTTTTTTAACTTCCGTCTCGTTTCCAAATCGAGGTTGAACATTTTTCGCGGCCACATGCTATAACTCTGTTGGAAAGTAAGAAGTTTACGCATTAATTTAATGCCATTTAGAAGTCTTTCTGCCTGCAAAAGTCCATTTCAGTTTTGATTTGTGTTTAAGATTTTGCAACACCTTAAATTAAATGAAGAATTAGGGCATTAACGGATCAAGCGTGATAATATTCGTATTGATAATACGGGCAAAAGCCCGTAGCGAAGCGGGCGTTGACCGTTCATACATATGGAAATTTAGACATAAAATTACACCTAGGGATGCATCTCAAAAAGATTTGCCACGCGACATATATTTTCGCGATGCTATTTATGACCTAGAACAAATCAAAAACACATTGACATATGCTAAATCACATGTAAAACATACCTCAGGAAAAAGTATATAAATGACATCATAATTGTGTAGTGAATTGCACTTAATATTCTCGCATTATATGTTTTTCCCCGCTACATTAGACCATTTCAGATTTAAGATTACACAATTATCTCCCCTGAATACTCATCTTCTTCATTTTCTGTCTCATAGACTGGTTCACTACATATAGCGACAGTCTTTACCAAACACAATTTCGGTAAATATAACCCGTCTAAAATGTTTTGCGTGAATCTTCGATTTCTTTCGAATTTATTTGCTTTGATCTTTTCGATATCTTATTATTATTATCCTGACAAATCACAAACGCTTGTCAAAAATTTATTTGTTTTACACATTATAGTTGGCGTCTATATTCTCGCAGTATTCTCGCGGTATTTCAATAACGACATCCTACTGTTAACATGTCAGAATTCGTGACGCATTTTCCATTCGCTCTCAGACAGCAATTTTACGTGGGATCATGAGCAATATTCTGGTAAAGTGTGGTTGTTATCCATCAGAAATACATTTATTCACAAAATTTAACGATATTCCGATTTAATTTTTAATCTTTTAGCTTATTTTCAACGTATTTACACCTCGTCTGCTCGCACTTGGCCGATATCCCGAAAGTTTACATATCACTATATAAAGTTCAGGCCTAAAACCACAAAATCTCATACCGTTGGATTTTCGTACCGAACTTTTTCGTAACAAATCTTCCTGATTCGATATGAAAAACCAAAAACAGGACATTTAGAAATTGTCTGCATCATTTAACAAACTTTAAGATTTAAGTTGGTTTTCCGTTTTTAGAAGCTGTTTGCCAAGGCAAGAGCTGGGCTGCCGCATAACACAACTCCAGCGATTCTATTGAGCAAAACTGACAGTTTGGGTTTCCAGAAATAAACAAAGCAGGGATTCCTGAACTATCGATGTTTCCAAGCTATACACACAGTTATTTGCTGTGGTGATCTTATTATTTATTAGTTCTGTTAGTTTACTTGGATGGAACATGTGTAAACGTTTACAGAAAAGTCAATATCTGTTATATCTATAAAGAAAAATCAGCAATGGCATTATAAGATCAGATGTGCAAACAATGTCAAAGTGCTGTTAAATTAACAATTTGAAGGCAATGATGCTGAAAAAATATGAAGGTTCCCTTGCAAATTTAGTCTGTATATCGACAAGTGTCTGCCAGTAAATGTCAAACTTGTAATACAAAACTTACCACAAGTATGTAAAAGGACTAATTACCTGTTGTGATCATTTTTAGTAAGATAGTGTAATTCTAAACAGTAACAAATAGCTTGTTTAGTTAGTGCATAATGCCATTAATATGATTTCCTTTATATTGTGTAATTAACAAATTTGTTGTTACTTGTTGTTCCATGAAAAATGTTTTATGCGCTAGTACAAAATCAGCATGGTTATCCCAGCGCTTTTCGGAGAAAAAGTGGGTATATTGTGGTTATCTCCGTCTTCCGTCCGTCCGTCCTGGCCACTATCTCCTCCTACACTATAAGCACTAGAACCTTGAAAATTACACACATGTTAGCTATGGGCATATGTGCGACCCCCCACTATTTGGAATTTTGATCTGACCCCTGGGTCAAAAGTTATGGGGGTTGGGGTGGGGCCGGGTCAGAGATTTTCACTCATTTTTATGTTATTTTACATTAACTTCTTCATGTCTACACCGATTTACTTCAAATTGATATTGGAAATCTCTTATGACAATACAGTCAATCTCAACTATGCATGGCCAAATTACCAACCCTGGGGCGCCCTGCCCACAAAGACCACGCCCACCCAAAATTGCTTTAAACTATAATTTCTTCATTTCTACACCGATTCACTTTTAATTGATACTGAACTTCTCTTATGACAATACGGTCAATCTCAACTATGCATGGCCCCAATACCAACCCTGGGGCGCCCCGCCCACATAGACCACGCCCACCCAAAATTGCCTTTACTATAATTTCTTCATTTCTACACCGATTCACTTCAAATTGATACTGAACTTCTCTTTTGACAATACGGTCAATCTCAACTATGCATGGCCCCATTACCAACCCTGGGGCGCCCCGCCCACAAAGACCACACCTACCCCAAACTGCCTTTTTACTATAATTTCTTCATTTCTACACTGATTCACTTCAAATTGATACTGAACTTCTCTTATGACAATATGGTCAATCTCAACTATGCATGGCCCCATTACCAACCCTGGGCGCCCCTGGGTCAAACATGCGGCGTGGGGATACGCGTCGGTCTCTGCAGCGCCATTTCTAGTTAATTTTGTAAAAGGTAATAAAATGTTACTTCATTGATTCCACAGTTTTGCAAAAGATAACATCACTTTGGAATTTCATATACGTAAATATTCTTGTAAGTTGATGACAGTGTTTTAGCATTACTGATTGTGTAACTATTATTTTATGTGCAAATAAATGATGTGAAGCGTTTTGTATCTCCACACAATACCACACACCTTTTTATATATGTACTGAATATATATATATATATATATATATATATATATATATATATATATATATATATATATATATATATATATATATATATATATATATATATACTAACGTCATTTACATGCTTCTGCTAGCGGCTTACCCTATAAAGACAATGACTTCTTTAGCGTAAGAATTCCCGGGTACATTTTAGTAAATTTTTCGTACCAGGTGTACATTTAAGTATACTTAAGAGTACCCCAGGTACATTTAAGTATGTTATATCCTTGAGATCTATTCATAGAACATATCTTATTGTTTAATGACGTCGGTGACGTTCATGACGTTGTCGTCACGGTGATTTAGTTTAGATATACAGAATCAAAGAGAGTGACTCGCGAAACGACAGAGGCTTGAATTATAGATACTGCGATACAAAACACCCGTTCCAGAAAGAAAAATGCCCAGCTTATGGAAAAAAGTAGGGATGGCAAAATTATTCGAATATTCGATTGAATGGTCAGTATTCGAATAACAGAATTGATATTCGCATATTCGCATTTATTTTCCAAACGTTATTGCCTTAATATGTAATGACCTGCGAGCCGCTTACAAATTGGCTACCGAAATTACTTGGGATTAACATGTCTGATGTGACGTTCTCCGTGTCAAACCAGGTATGTGTATTAGTACGTTAATACACATACCTGGTCAAACTGATAACGCGGCCCGTATCAGCGTTGATTGCGCAATGCAATATACACACTCTAAGAAAGGCCCCGAACTGTTGTTTGTCAATGGGATGCCAATTAATGGCTTCATTTGACTGGCGAATAATAATTAAGTTTCTGTGATCACAGTATGAACAGCCATTAAAATGAGTGAATTACTCAATTTGCGCATAATTTATATTTCAGCTGATCTGTCGATCAGATCTCCGACTTTCATTCATAAAATACCGGATTATTACGCTGGTGGAAAATGTATCGGCATGTTTTGGTTTTGTTTAGTTACAGCGCGTGCTTTCAGTGTATAAGCTCCGCCCATAATTATTCCAGAATAACCCATTAACGATTTTCTTCTCTGTTTATATGAAATTTGGCACGTGCCGTGCTAAATCGAGGCTCGCTTTCCGTAACCTACGACGGGCTTCTTGGTTTCTAACCGGCATCGGGCGGCTAGGCAACGACATATGACATTATTCTCGTTTGGAAAAATACGACATTGTGTTAGTATTGTGCTTGTTGATTTTGCAAAGAAAGTGCATCAATGGTTCAGCGCGAAAAATGCAAAAAGTGTGTCGTTTTGGAATTAAAGTACGTTATAAAGCAATATAAAATTCTATGACATGATGTTTTTCCTTTTTTTAAACCTATTTATTTAAGCTCGATTGCGTAACAAGCCTAAGCTTATATGAAACGCTCTCGAGTCCGTTTCCTTGATGTCTATGGGGGAGATCTAAAGAACGCTCCCACAGAGGGGATCGAACCCGTGACCTCCCGATCGCTAGGCGGACACCATATCCAACAATAATATGTTTTTCCTTATATTTGCTCTTGAATATTTGGTGTACTTTGCATGCATTATGATATGTTTCTTTATAAAAATGTACACGCAATCGTTACTTTAAAATTTCAAATAAAAATAAAATGATATAACATGATATTTTCTCTTCTATTTGTGCCCGATTACAGTATCGGTCATAGTATTAGCCAACAGCGATAAAATTATTTGATATCAACGTTAACAATCAAGAAAGTGTGATGCTTGCGGTAAATTGAACCATTTTTCGAAGGTTTGTAGATCAAAAGATCATGGGAACAGAGACAGACCTACACCTTACAGGGGATCGAGAGAAGTTAGATATACAAGCAATGACACAGATAGTGAAGCTTCAAGCAGTTCGGAAGAAGAATCCAGAGAATTTATTCATGCAGTCAGGAGTCAGACCAAAATGCATTTGCAAAGACAGAAAATAGCAAAGAGAAATTACACACAGTTTGGATATTGTGGACGAAATCAAGTGCATGCAAGAAAGGAGCATTGTATAGCTTATGGGAAAAGATGCTATTATTGCAACAAGTGGCACCACATAGCCAAAGTATGTAAATCTGCTGAAAACGATTATAACGAAAATACAGTACCAGGCAAGAGCAACATGCAAAGAAGAGGAACAAGAAAAAGAAGGATTAATGACTATTCATCTTCTGATGAATCGGATCACAGCTTATCCAGATCTAGTTTAACAAGAAGCGTTCAACATAACAGCAAATGCTATGACTTGATCGGAAATGGCTTTACGGTTGATTCCTTTCAAGGAACAGGAGTCAATTCATAACCATCATAAACATTGATTATACGTTTAATCAATTGTTATTTGATAATTTATTTGTTTTGTTTAATTTGCACAATTTAATTCTTTTTCAAATGATAGGAGAAATGTTATATCCTTGAGATCTTTTCATAGAACATATCATATTGTTGAATGACGTCGGTGACGTTCATGACGTTGTCGTCACGGTGATTTAGTTTAGATGTACAGAATCCAAGAGAGTGAGCATTAAAGGATTGAAATAGCGAGCAGTCTTAGTGAGTGAGTCTTTTACAAAGTAGTACCCGAACCAACAATGAGCAGTACTTAGTGTCTTAAGGGTGATCTTAAGAACGCTCCCACTTAAGGGATCAATACAGAAACCTCCCAGTTACTAAGCAGACATCATATCCACTATACCGCAGCCACCGAACCAGCTTTAAATTCCTGCGGCTAGAAAACACACAAAATTATAAGATGCTAGATCTTAAACCTAGGAACATGTTACTCGTTTGAAGATTGAATTTTTTGGATGCATAACATTATTTTTGAAACAATAAAACTATTTTGAACACAATAATGTAAAATAGTATTTATTAAAAATACATGGCTATCAAAAAAGCTTTTGCCCGTAAATTAGGTAGCACCTATAATCATATTATATTATATTAAAATATATGCAAATCTTGTTGATTCTTACAATAAATGATCACAATCTTAATGTTTTATTTATGTTCCATGTTCAATATCGATGATTAGTTATGATTCAAACAATTTACATGGTTTATAAGATGCCCTTATCTTTTCGGTCTTTTTAGGATTTTCAACAGATAATTCACACAAGAACACTATGCTTAAAGTGTGTATACAAGATCACATGTAAAGAAAACAATTTATAACAAAAAATGACTATAATTTATAACTTATATGTAACTTGGTCATTGTGAACGACACATTTCATGTTTCGACAGTTCAAATAGCGTGTTAGATGCCCCCTGAGTGGTTTCAGTCATGTGATCCGTTATGGCTACAACTGATCCGTTAAAGCATAAATTCTGCGGCGAAAAAAAAGGTATCACAAATACATTTTGCCTGCGTTTAAAAATAGGACTATGTGCTGAATCAGTAAGCAAAGGTAATATTTAATCAAACTGGTGAGAAAGAAGTATGAAAGCAATTATTGCTTTACACCAGAAAAACTTAATTACGCTACTGATCCGGTAATGGTAACTAGACTGTACCGTCATGCACTTCGCTTTTAATAGGGTTTTGAAGTACGTTTATTTTCAATGGACCCCTTACACTTTACATCACTCATTTTTATCACACTAGCGAACTCATGTCATTGATAATTATAATTTTATAATTAAATGTCTTAGTATTGTAATTTATTGAAGATTTTCTGCAAAAATTAATACGGCTAATGCATAGAGCTCTTTGATGTGTCAAATTGTCGGTCTTTCAGTCTTCAGATAATCTTTACTTTGATGCTTATGACGCGTTTTTTTAAAGATGCAAATAAATGTATTAATAAATTCGTTGGGAACTAAATATTATATGTTTTTAAAATATTTTTGCGTTACTGTTATCCATGCTTTTGAGGTTAGAATATACTAAATAATCGTTTCATGTTGCTGTACTCTCTAAAAATATATCATAGTTGACTAGAAGGAATGTTTTACACTTTAAACTATTGTTCGGGGTTTATCTTTCGGAGATAATGGTAGGGCATAAATAGGTGTTCACGACCGAATCCGTGAAATATGATAAACTTGGAGACTTTAGTAAAGCCTTGCACTGAAAAAGGGTGCATTCCACTAAGAAACAGCCGGAAAAAAAAATTGCAAAAACAGTCGATTTTGATTTGTGTCAAGTTCTTTCTTGGATTGAAGATGACCTATCTTTTTTATTGCATAAATCGATTCCGCTTAGAATAGCCTTTAAGAAAAGGTACGGTTATGGGGGTCTCTATGCGCAAAATGTTGCATTTATTTTCGCTCAAAGTTGTCGCTTTTACATTGAATTATATAGTGAAACTATTTAGTATATTGTGACCTGGACTGTCAGTGCATTGCGCATGCGCGAAAATCATGAATCAAAACAATAACAATGAACTGGTCTATTCAGGAAAGGTCTATTCTGCAAACAGAAAACGATTCAAATGACAGTTTAGCAATAACAAAGCAAGACAAACCTGATGTTGATCGTTATTTCTTTAATTCAAGCGAATGAATGCCAAACAAAACAACAGGAAGTTTTGTTTATTTGGTCTCAAACACGGAGTATATATTGCTAGAGTCCGTGGTCTCAACCTATCTCGGTCTTAAACCTACGGGAAGTAGTTTTGCAGAAATTATAAATGATGGGTTACAGCTCACTATATTGGGAAAATAGGGGCAACTCGGGGTTGATTTTTGTTAAATCAGCGATTAATATATCCGATGTTATATTTCTTCAGTTTTTGTGTATGACGTGTATGACGATAGTATTTATCTGTAGCATTTAATCATTTCACGTTAGAATCCACGTAGATGGAAGAGTTTATATTGGCGTAACGTTAAGTTGTCGAATAATAGGGTCTACGTTAAAAATAACCCGAATCTACAAATAGTGTGTTGGCAATATATATAAAGACTTATATTTGCATTTTAATGCGATTTCAAAATGTCTATTCCTTTTTATATTTTTAATGTTCGCATGTGTTGCAAATCATTTCTTACAATGTAGGCCTACATTGAAACCACGAAGAGGTTTAACCGAATATAGTGTGGAAAACTCGTATACATTATCACCCAGAAATGAATCATGGAACCTCACTAAATTTCACGAATCGTACAGAAAATAAATGTTAAACCTTGTATTAATTTCATTATTAAAAGAGAACATTTTCCTAGCAAAACGGTGTGAACAGATCATCATTATAACTTATAAGGACCCATACACAAATCAAAATATAACATTAAAAAACATACAACAGTTTGTATTGTATACACAACATCAATTGACAATACATTTAAACGCCCACAGTCAACACAATGATTACACAAAGAACATCGCGACTTATATATGTGCATATTAACTGGTTTTCCTACTTTCGATTTCAGTGCTTTATTTCAAAACATCAAATTTTATTTAATTTCGCTAGATACTATTATAATTATTAAACAAATATCCTAATTTAAATTAATATTTATTTATAGTATATGAAAAACCAATAATTTGACAGGAATTACCTTTGCGTTTATATAGTCCTGTGTATATACATCTTAGATCTCTCTGTGTGTCGGTGTAGTAAACAACCTAAATACAATTGAAAACAAGCAAATTCGTTGAATTGATATCCCCCGCCAAACTAGAGCTTTGTCACAGATGTAAGCATTTTTTCAAGATACAAAGGGCCGTAACTCCGTTATTAACGGATGGTGTACAATGCCATTTGGCGTGCATCGTCGTCTTATCCATATATATACTCATACCAAGTTTCAATGAAATCGGCCAAAGCACTTCCAAGATATGGCTCAGGACACAAAAGTGCCGGACGGACGGATGGACGGACAACGCCAAAACAATATCCCTCCGCCTTTGGCGGGGGATAACAAGCCAAAACGTCAAATGTATATTCCCTATAATATTGTCCGTACACTATATTTGTAAATGGTGTATTCTGTTCAAAATAATAACTTAAAACTGAACGATATCATAACTAGTAGGTCACAGGGAAATATAATATCAAGGGTAAGCAAAGTATCCTAGCAATTGTGTATGGTTATATATGTATATGCGTTAATCGAAACCGCATATAGTAGGCTACTTTTCGCACTGATTTAAGTTTAAATATGATGAGAACAACTGTGAGGAGCTTACCGAGACGAAGACACCGCCTAAGTACGTGCTTCATATTAAAACAACACGACTAGATTCGCAAAGGCGATAGTGCCATAAGCTCGGAAAAGCGGCATATGACCTTGTAACATTATTGTTTATCTAACATCATACTTATACTTATTTATAGTATCGGAAGAATATTATATTTAGAATTAATATGTATTAATTAATATAATTCGAAAATCTGTAAAAATGTATTGACATGAAAATATTTCCATGAGCTTTACATGTTATTTTCGGGCTTCAAAAATTCTCAAAACATGCGCATGAAACAACTGTCTACCTCTTAAGATCTGAGATATCGAAAAGTAAAATGATTCAAATCAAGTGTTTCCGAAAACAATAGTAGGAAAGCTTTCAATTTCGAAGCTTGGTGCGCCAGTCCTAGTGAACTTTTATAGTTTAAGCATTCACTGTTTATATACCATATTAGCACTTTATAGATGTAACGAATTTACAAAAAATACAAGTAAAATGTCTGGTCACGGTTGCTAAATACATAACGTTTTGTCTATGTTTATTATTCCTTGTATGCTTCCATAGCTTTAGCATATTTAACTTTAGCAATAAATGCAGAAAAAAAATGAAATAAACACTTCATATTGGTTTTCCGAAATTTAATTTAAGTGTGTGTATCGATCTGGCCTGGGAAACGAGTTGACAATCCCATGTACCTTGTGAATCGATTTATTGTAGAAAATTGCATAGAACATTTACTGTACTAAACACAGAACAAGAGCTGTCATCATAGGATGACTTATGCCCCATATAAACGCTTGATAGAAGTTATGAGCTTTTTTCGAAACCTAAACGCAGATTTCGAAACCTAAACGCGGACCCTAAGTTCAAGGTCAAGGTCACAGGGGTCAAAATTTGTGTGCGTATGGAGGCCTTGTCCATATACACATGCATGCCCAATATGAAAATTGCTATCTGAAGCGACATAGAAGTTATGAGCATTTTTCGAAACCTATACGCAAAGTGTGACGAACAGACGGACGGACGGACAGTCCGATCACTATATGTCCTCCTTCGGAGGCATGCCTGGGAAACGAGATGACAATCTGTTTTGCCGTGTGAATCGATAAGTATTGATGTAGAACATTGCATATCGAATAGTATGGGTGCATGTTCGCGGTCGACGAACGCAATTTTATTTTATTTTCGGAATGTTGATTTAAAACTAGAAGTAGAATAATATCGTTTATGGCTTATACTTGAATTGATGTAATTAAACAATCGAATATTGTAGCAAACTGTTCATTTATAAGTTATGAAGTATAGACCCAATAAAATAATGATTTCTTGGAGTTTCGTTCAGTATGTGTGTGTGGATGAACATCATTCAGAAAATATCACACAGTATTGTCAATTTGGTATTTTCTGGTCTTTTACAAATAATTTTGCTCAATTAATTTTGAATTGTACGATGTACGATCAAATTAGGTAGGTAAATATGAACCAATATAAAAATTAGCCTTTAACAGTTTTACGTGCAAAAGAAAACGTGCCCAAAAGAAGAGCAACATGTATACATGTAAACGTTTCACACACATTTACATAATTTTCCTTATAGTGCATAACGAGCAAATGCTTAGTTTGAATTTAATTATGTAATGACATACACAATCTTTATTTAAAGATGACTTTATGTACCAAACTATTTCATACTGAAACGTTTGGTCGTATAAGTACAGACGCTCCAATTGATGATAACATGTATGGCTTCTATGTAGATTTTAAGAATGGCGTATGGTTTAAATATGTGTTCACCGTCTCTCTCATTGTGTAAAACTTAGCTTCCTAGGTACAATATAACCACCAGATCGACAAAAAGGGCTACAATACAACAAATTATGAGATATGTCGCCCTTTTTGTCGTTCCGTTGGGTATATTCGTCGTTTTGGCGACTTTTACACCCGCAAACAAAACAAAATAAACACCTAAAAAGACACATATACCCGCCCGATCGGCAAATAGGGCACCAATACTACAATATGTCATTTATCGCCCTCGTTGAAGTTCTAGCGGGTATATTTGTTGTTCTGGTGTATAGTCGCAATGGTTACTTTTAGACCTGCATACACGAATTAATATGCTCACAAGAACGACGTAAACGGGGCAAATATGACAATGGTAAAATTTGTCGCCCCTGTACCGTTCTATCCAACTGTCGTGTTGACTACGTTTAAACCCACTAACATGCCAGAGCTATATGGCGGAATTCAGCCACCATACAAATACCTATTTCAACAGCAAGTGTTGATTTTTGGGGTTTGCTTACACGTCGACTTTAAATAGTATTTAAACGGTAAATATGTGAAGGTATACCAGCTGGAATCCCAGCCATACCTTAACGTCTGATGTGGACAATTTAAAGAATCTCAAGTTGTTTACATTGTATACATGCCTGTTTATTTGGGTAGACATTTGCATTATTGCAGGTAGACGTGTATGTAGATTTAAGCATGCAGGAGGGTAATCAAGCATTACGAATGACATAGTACATCTAGTTGAACTTGTTTTCAGTATCTTAAATGTTCAGACAATTCAAATGATTGTTACATAGATTTGTCAGAGCATTTTTTAAAGTTTAGTTAAGGGCACATTCAAATTAAACTGCAAGTATTTATGATAAAACACCAATTCAACACAATAGTCGCGGTATTGTTATATTTATTATTTTTGGAAGTGTGTATATTGTTTCGTATTGTGCCGTACTGTTCTGGCAATTGGTCACTTGTCATAAGTAAAGGACCACGGACGTACGTATAACAGGAATGCAATACTTCTGGAGCCGCTAAAGTTTCACTTCTTTGTATTGACAACTTTCTAACTGTTCATGCTAGTTATTATGCGTATTACAACAGACCCAGTTTCATACCTGCTTGACAAAAAACTGCAGTTCTCATTATCGTAAGACACGTATTATGCACACATATGGTTCAACCTGCAGCTGGCTTTAACATTAAAGGCGGAAAATTTTGATGAACTGATATCGGTTAAAATTCTATTAATTGTTCAGAATTTCAAATGTTTACCCAATTCTTATTTAACATTTTCATAGGGTAACACTCAGTGAACTAAATCAATTTCTTCAGTTTAAATCCGATTCACAAAATAGGTACAATCATTGTATAATACAGGTTAATCTATCGAGCTTCCCAGCATAATAACTTTTGTTATCTGGCCCCTCCAATTGTGTATTCTAGTAACCATCATCAACCATAAAATATCTTTATCAATAATCGCGTCTCTTAACTTACGTTTTCGTCGTAAAATTATTGATTTTAAGACACTTCCAAACAATAATGCTTTTCTGGAAAGTACATGCATGATAACAATTTAAAAATTGTCCATTTTAATAAATGTTTATCAAATGCAAAGAATATATAAGGAAATAATATAACTTCCGAACTGATTATTTTCTATCAATTAACTTAATAAATCCATAACTATAATATGTTTATGCCTTATTTCTTCAGCTGACCAAGGTTTGGTCTCATATATGTGTATCATGGTACATTATATAGATATGAAAATGATTAGAAAACAAATCTAGGAGTAAATTAACGATGTAGGAAGGTTGCCATCGGGGATTTAACTTTTACATTTCTTCGTTTTAAAAAGCTCGATTTCAGTCTTACGTGTCTAAATACATGGTTAACTACTAATCTTTTGATCAACGCAGTTATTTTTCTTTAAGTTACAGTTCTCATTTATGCACTTTCCTATTTACTATCCTTATTTTACAAACCTCGTGTCACTGGATCGTGGTGCAAAAAAGTTAATGGTAATTTACACAGTTTTATATGTATATTTCACTCATTCCTTCAGCGTGCTTGGACATTCATCAGGGTAAACCTGTCTTGAGGTCTTACGTTATGCGGGATATAGGTTTACCCATGTGCATACTGTTCATTTCTTTTAAAACCACTATGCAAGAGACTTCCTTCGTCGAGCCCGACCTGATACCTGTAGACCTTGGCTAAAATACCTTATCTAGTAGACCAGCGTACCCTCACCCTTTTTTCTACAGGTGCTCGGCAAATGGGGCAAATATTGAGTAATTCGTTACAATCTTCGCAAGTTGCCAGGTGACGACAAGGCAAGAATGTGATACACACTTCCTTATCCATGCAGATCTTGCACATATGTCGCTCTTTAAGTAACTCGTTTTCTTGAAGAACTGCTTCTACGTCTAAAAAAGGACAAACCATTGGTTAATTTGAAATGGAATCATTGCATTTACTGCTTGTATTGAGCTCAACGATGATGAAAATTCGTATGTATTTTAAAACCCATGATGATAAATTGTGTGATATCACATTATCCATAGCATTTTACAGAAACAAAATCATGATTATACTTATAACGCCAACGCTACAAGATAAAGTAATAGTTTAAGGCATATATTAAAATGAAATAAATAAAAATAAAAACTATATATATATATATATATATATATATATATATATATATATATATATATATATATATATATATATATATATATATATATATATATATATATACACTTCAACACCGTTATTTCGAACACCGATAATCCGAAGTCACCGTTATTTCGAAGTATTTTTCCGGCCCCGATTTTGGTTCTTCTGTGTTTAATGTAAAATTTCATTGTTAATCCGAACTTCGTTAAACCGAAAAAATCGTTAATTCGAAATGATTCTGTCGGTCCCGCCACTATAATTCTCACCTAATCATCAATCTTTAATCCGAAGTTAAAGCTGCAAAACGCTGAGCATAATTTCACACCTTTGTCGTCTGGGCATGGTGCGTCAAAAGCTGATAACCTTTGTCGTCTGCGCGTATCGTGTTAATTTTATAATGTCGTCAAAAGCCGATAATTACTATTTATGTAGTTTTGCATTCTTTAGTAACAAATAAAGTGTCACGTTAGGTCTGAGTTAATGTTGTCCAAGGAAATTCATCTTATATAAACTCTACCTTCTGCGAGCAAAACACGGGCGGAAGTGCGTTCCTCGATGTCCTTGACAAATAGGAGAAATATGTTACACGCGTCCAGTTTAGTGATGTTCAGGGAGACATCGCGTCTTATTTACAAAAAATGTTAATCCATTTCCGAAAATGTATTCGTCTGTATTCACATGTATGACAATTTGTGCTATTCGTTATATTTTATATGGTCTGGTAATGTGTGCTATTCGTTATATTTTATATGTTCTGATAATTAGTGCATATTCATTATATTTAATATGTTCTGTACTTAAAGAAAACATAAAAAGAAGAACAATAATCGTTTTATTCCTTCGTTTGTTACAAGTAGAAATCTATTGCAATCTAACAAAAAAAGTAAACAATTATTAATAGTAGCGTGTAGCCGAACCATGCGAATTCCACAACGTTTTATTATTACAGAATCGAAGAAGTCGTCTGTCAAATGTTTATTTCGAATTATCGTTAATCCGAAGTTTTTTTAACGGTCCCGACTACTTCGAAATAACGGTGTTGAAGTGTATATATATATATATATATATATATATATATATATATATATATATATATATATATATATATATATATATATATATATATATATATATATATATATACATACAAGATCACCGCCTAGCGGGTGCAGACCGCTCATCTATTTTTCATGTTAAAGGTGGAGGAACATATCTCAATACTTCAATTAAAAAGGAGGGTGGGTGGGGGTGGAGATGGGTGTATAGTGTGGGGTGTGGTCATTAATTAAATTATCTTCCAAAAATACGAAAGAAAATGAAAACAATGGGGGGATTCTTGGGTGTGATGGTGGACGATCTTTCAAAAATAAAATAATAAAAATAAGTATTTGTTTTTTATCATGTGTCAATAAAAAAAATTGGGGGGGGGGGGGGGGGGGGGTTCGGGGGTGTGAGGATGTGGTCATTTATAAGATGAACTTTCAAAAATAGGGAAAAAATTGAACAATTATTTTTGTTTGGGGGGGGGGAGGATTCTAGGGTGGGGCGTGGGAAATGGTTTGGATGGAGTCTAATGTGGTATATCAGGTAAGTGTTGTTTTGTATCTGATCATAAATGAAGAAGTTATGGCAATTTTAGCAAAATTTAATTATTTGACCTTGAGAGTCAATGTCATTTAAAAGTCAAGGTCAAATTTACCTTGCAGAAGGTACAGTACCTTCATGATAGTATGAAAGTATTTGAAGTTTGAAAGCCTTGATACTTTAGAAGTCAAGTGGATCTAAACACAAAATTTAACCAAATATTCAAAGTTACTAAGTCAAAAAAGGGCCATAATTCCGTCAAAATGTCTACCAGTGTAATGCAACTTGCCCTGTACAGTTCTCTTATGATAGTTAGCAAGTGTTCCAAGTCTGAAAGCAATAGCTATGATACTTCAGGAGTAAAGTGGACCAAAACACGAAAGTTAACGAAATTTCCAATTATAAAGGGGCCATAATTTTGTCAAAATGCCAGTCAGAATTACATAACTTTGCCTGCACAGTCCCCTTATGATAGTTAGCAAGTGTTGCAAGTATGAAAGCAATAACTTTGATATTTTAGGAATAAAGTTGACCTAAACACAAAACTTAACAAAAATTTCAATTTTCTAAGTATAATAAGGGCACATAATTCTGTCAAAATGCCAACCCGAGTTATCTAACTTTGCCTGTCTAGTCCCCTCATAATAGTGAGTAAGTGTACCAAGTTTGAATGCAATAGCTTTGATATTTTATGAGAAAAATGAACCTAAACACAAAACTTGACCGGCACCGACGCCGACGACCAGGTGATGACAATAGCTAATTTTTTTCAAAAAATAGATGAGCTTATAAGCGGAAAAATAACGATGAACTCACCAGAATGATTACTGATAGAGGAACTAGAGTTGCTAATAAGACTGAGGTTCTGCATACGCTGGTTAGTGAGGCTGTCAGGATGTTGCGATTCTTCCACCACTTCCATCCTTAAATCCTCGCTGCACAGCTGACCACTGGAAGCCCCCATGTCATCACTTGGCTGGGCAACCTGCAGACCACGATCTGTCATTGCAACTGAACTGTCTGACCGGTTGATCAAGTGGTTCGATAGGCTTGGGTAAGTACTGGCTAAACTTTCAGCGAGCATTGCTTGCGTTTGGGCTGCCTGCCTTTTGCTCTTTAACTCTTCAACGTATTTTCGGATATCCTGCGCGTTGACTAGGTTCAGAACACCTGATTCAACAAGTGTTATCTCATTAGAATACAAATCGCGGTGTCCCTTCTATGATCATTTACAGACCAAGATTGTCAATGCATGAATCTAAAAATATAACCAACATAAAATGATGTATGTATACCATATGTGTGTAACGCCTCCAAGACCTGTTCCTGTGTATATCCATAGTCATTCAATGCAGCTAGAACGTGAGGACGTCTCAAGAAATCTTGGTTACTAGAAGACTCAACGTTTGCTCTCTACGACACATATCACCCAAACTTTAATAAATACTTTAGAAGTATACAGATCAATACCAGTATATTGTTTTAGTGCTCACATTGGCCCACATCAATTATCCACCATTAGTGCATAAGCAGCAAGACTTTCATAAAACAATGCCTTATTACAAAGTTTGTTTGAGCACGACTTATGCTAGAGTAGTACTGGCAAAACAACAGTTAACACATTAAAATAAATACTCTTAAGTTGTATTACAGGGATGAAATACTAACCAATTTGATCCAAATCAGATATCAAAGCCTTTGAAGCACATATAACAAAGTTTTATGATTAGGATATATTCTTAATTAACGGTAAGCATAATTATGTATATTTTGAATACATCAAACAGCGATATTTCCAAAGTCAATTTTTACAATAAACAAAGGAAGCATAAACAAAAAATATGTTTCCATTTACGTCTAGAAACGAACGCGAACTGAAATGAACATTTTTTCCAATATTACCTCTCCATTTTTGATGATCCTAATATATTCAACGCCCTTCTTTTGTCGTACAAAGCCGCACTGTGGAAACCACTTTGCATGCTCAACCCAGGGATCGTCATCTGGTTCCCACCCATGGAGTTCTCCTCCACACCAGTAGCATTTGCAACGATCACCCTGACCTGTAAATGTTGAAGATATATCGTACCCTTCGAGCAGTGATATGGCTGGTTCCGAGTATACTACCGTAATTACACACCACGAGATGATCGTCTTGAAAAAATAAATCTTACGGTTGAATGTCTTTACAATTTATTTATTTAAGTTTTTGTCGTTAACACATGCATGCAACCCAATAGTAATTAAACATAACACAGATTAGCTTAAAATAAGAAAACGTAATACAAATGAAGTCAATTAAGTCTGGAAGTATTTTGCTTCTAATGAAGTGTTTTATCCGTGACCGCACGGGGAGGTAAACATTGCTGGGAATATGAATATATCGCTTTGTTGATGTTACGTTATGGGGTTTATAACCGCGTCTTTTTTAATTTAGGAAGAGTTTATGAGTGTAATTGTGTTTGAAACTTATTTTAAGTTGCTTACTCATCCAATAAACGATCAATATAATCTCGTCGTTATATCAATCGTCAATACATGCTCTTAAATAAACGTATTTACAAACAATGGATAGTTTATACAGATCAAACGCTGTATAATATTAATTAAATGCAACTGGTTCTCAAGAAAACGGTAAATAACGAGCTAAACAATTATCTAACGAAGGGCCAAATTTTCAAGGTTGATTACCCATGTACAACAATCCAGCAGCTGCCAAGTCTCTCGGTGTTTGTCTCATCTGTGCGGGCCATCCTCTGTAAGAACGTAACCTTGTGTGTTCGTCTGCCCAGTCCCTGTACTTGGGCTCTGTGATAACAGCTGCAGCTTCTTGAATTGACTCACTTGAAAGTATGGATGTTTCGCTGTGTGATTGTGGAACAGCAATTGCATTGACAGCTCTGTTTGGAGAGTGATGTGCAAAGTGTCCAGCTGCCGCAGGCCTTGCCCTGTCTGTTACAATCAGCGACTGAACATTTTGTGTTGCTTGCTGAACTCTACTTGAGGATGGTATTGGTATATTTCCACACTCATAACCGAACGCAAACGGACACTCTGGGCAATATTTCCTATGTTCATTGGCCACAACATCACCTGCTTTAAAGCTACCTAAACTTGCTCTACAGAACACACACTGTACGCGATCTGATACATGTAGGTACATAAAGCCATTTTTGGCCAATTCGTTTTTATTTACATGAGCCCAAGGTGGCCAGTCATGGAATGTTTCAAGTCTCTCGCTCTCACGGTAGAAATGCGAATAGTAATCACGTGGGTCGGGTGCATAGTCTTCTGGCTCTTCATCGTCATCATCCATTACTATCTCCTGCTGCTTATTTTGAATATTTTCGAAAGCCCTCTTGCATGTACATCGTGCGCAAGTTGTGGCTAGTTTAGGGTATATCCTTCCCGTCTATACATTTTTAGACTTGTTTTGTGTAACTAGTATGTTCAATTTCACACGAAATTCCTGTAAGAGACCCAGACTCAAATTCCAGAATGGTAACAAACATGTGTATTTTCCGTATTCAGTCCTTGTTTTTTAAATAAAGTTTACATTTAAAGGATCATTTTTACGTCATTATAGACGAATATATACTTAACGTACTTCTTTTACTTCTAACAGTCAATTGCTGACTATTACAGGAAGGCCTTATAGGCAGATATGAACATTTTCGAGTCCGTTTCCTGGGAAGAACCAGTACTAGGTGTCTATGGAGGAGATAATGAGAACACTCCCCAAGTAGGGAGCGAACCCACGAACTCCCGATCGCTAGGCGGACACCTCATCCACTACGCCACCGCGGCAAACTATCGGCCCCGAATCAGACCTTGAAAACCACTGCAGAGTAAATTAAGCTTTTTCTTGTTTGACAACGTGATGAGATAAAATAAGCTGTTACTCGTAAACGTAACGCAAATTTCCGAAAAAAGCAAAACGTGTACGACAATTCACAAGGCGACCCCGTTTTTTAATTCAGGCGACCGCCCGCGCCCGCCCCCCCCCCCCCCCCACACACACCTTGTACAGCCTTTATCTTATACGGATCAAAAATAAATGTATACCGGCGAGACCGTATCATACACGGGCCGTATTGACTGGATAAAAGTGGGGCGTACATTATTCTTACAACACAACAGGTTAAATTCTTAAGTAGGCTATATAATTGCTTCACGTGATTCCTAACAACACTTCAAACCTAATACAATAAAAAAAAATCTCTGTAATTTATGTGTGTCTTTCACTAGCGTTTGCAGCGAGGCGATTTGCTTTGACAGCAAACTTAAAACAGAAATTAAAACAACTTTACTAATACTATTGTAAAATGGATCGATTGAGCTACATAACTATTTTCTTAAGCATGCTTTCGTAAGGGTAGATTAACAATAATTGCGGTACCTTCAATTGGCATTTAAATCCTCTAGTTTAAACTGATTAATGGCAGATGCATTTTGACAACGAAACTCCCGTTTGTTTGCAACAACTGTTTGAATCGTATGTCCTTAAATGCGTAATAGACCAGTTATCTAGGTCTTTGCAATATATTACCACTGTCGCTATTTTTAGATATCAAATGAAGCGTCGAATTTCAGAACGAGGCTGGACGTGTATAGACTAGATCTTTTGCGGAGAATATCGATGAGTATAAATAAGTTGATTTTTATTAATTACATTCGGGATTTTCATGAGCACTGACACTGTGACAATTACGGAAAACATTTGCATACATGCATCTGTTGTTTAGTCAATAAATTGATGAGGGGTTATAAAATGAACATTCTTACACATAAGTCATATTTCAAAGCCATAGTAGACTATTTAGTACCACTAGTGTATACGTGGATATACATTTTATTTAATCTTTATTAAAATTCAAGATACCCATGATCATCAGAGCAAATGCACGTGGTCTGAATAATAAACATTGATAATTGCACAAAACAAAGATATACATATGTCGTATACTACAAAACGTTTTTATATAACTTATATTCTCAAAGGTATGTTTGTTGGTCTCTAATATTTTTCATGAACGATCGAACGTGTAAAATGTGTTTTGACTCAATCATAAGAAAAAGCAATAGAAAAATGCAAAGCCCATCACACTATTTAAATGTTATGTCATTTTTCTTTAAACTTGAATTAACCTTTACAGTGAAGGACAATATTAAAGAATTCTTTTATACAGATGAAAACAACGAACGTGGAGCAAACTGTACTGTTATGCATGCACAACTCTTCTTCCATACACTAACGAACACTCTTTATAAGACTACATAATAACGGAGATTTATTTTAGCGGTACCCGCTAAATAGGATTCGTGTTTAGACTTAAAATTTTATAAATATTTCAAATGTATAGGTATTAAGCACTTAATAATGTATCCGAAACATTCTTTCACAAGGATAATCGTTTCTACGCTAATTTGGACAAGGCGGACATTCGTTAATACGTTGTTTTAACTAACCGGACATTCATTCCCACGCTATTTTGACATCCCGGACAATCGTTTCAACATTATTTTGACAGACCGGATATTCACTCCTACATAGTTTTCACGCCCCGATTTCTGCAAGGTTTTGCAGAGTACAGATCTCAGTGTAAGTCGATATATTCGAATATTGTTAACGTAATGATTCTAATGATCACGATAAAGTCTTACAACAGAATAAAATATAACACAATGAGAAAAAAAGTATAAAAAAATATTTTAATAAGCACACATTAAAATACCGGATAATATGCCGTGTCATATTATTTTGATGACATGTGATAATAATGACCGGGATAGCAATTATTCAGGAACGAATCTCAAAATAACGAAGTCACGAATGTTCAGGTTGTCAAAAAGCATAGGAGCGAATGTCCGCCTGTGTGAAAAATAGGCTGGGACGAATGTACTGTATCATTAATGGCTAATACAGTGTTTAGTTTGAGTATTTGGCGTTACATTAGTCTTAGAAATGACTACGTAATGCTACTACCTGTACCACGATGGGACATTGGGGTGTCATAAATGATATTCAATGATCAGGCATCTACCACGGGTGGTTTTTGACACCGTGCTGGTATTTATTATTTGCCGGCACAGTATCTGATCATAACGAGGTAATGGATTTGAACAAAATCTCTAACAAAGCATGTCAAATGTGGGTAAAAAATGAGAAAAACAAGTACTTTAACCCATTTATGCATAGCGTCTAGAAAAAAAGGCCTTGGCAAGCAGCGTAGACCCAGATGAGATCATGCGGCGTCTCATCTGGGTCTGCGCTGTTTGCTTAAAGGAATTTCTGTAAGAAATATTCTAAATATAGAAATAAATATACTAGACATCCCTAATTTTGGAAATACATTGATCCAATTTTGAAGGATGGGAGAGTCAACTAGGCATAAATGGGTTAATCAAGAAAATGTATTTAATGTATAGACACTTATAATGTGAAGTACATATTTATTACTGAGTCTGACAATGTCATATTGTGTATTTTATTAAATCGTTACATCGCCGAATGTTCAAAAGAGTGAAAGGTTGAAATCAGGTGCGGCGTTGCGCGGGACTATTGGAAATTGCTACACGTTCAGCCTCGTTCTAGAATTCTGCGAGTCACATGACTTTGCGCTGTTATCAATGTTGGCCCATTGTGAAAATCGTAATTGATCATTGGGCGGTACGGAACCAGTTTGCACGAAACGTACCATTCTAATGACGGGCAAAGACCTAGGATACACTATATATAAATAGGTCTTTGTTACATCTTATCGTCCATACAAAGCCTATCTTTAAAAGCTCTTTATAATATATTTTATATTGTGACTGGCCATTGTTATAGTAGTATAACACCTCTAATTTGGGGTCTAGATTACATCGACTATATATGGAATCCTTTATGCAATAAATCGTCTGCTGATCCAGAGTAACTAGTTTATTCTTCGCGTGAACATTACTCGATTGCTCATGTGCAGCTTTTATATATGAAAACTGACATTGAAGCAGAAAAAAAGGACACTTGATGAGATTTAATTTCACACAAAAAACTGCAAAACAAAAATAAAATGCATGTTCATTTCAATTAAAATCCTAAACTTCTTATCGAGCAGTGAGTTTTACAATATGTTGTATTGGCATGTAAAATGAAAACGTGTTTCAGTTCTTAAAGCAACATTAGAATATAATGACTATTTCACGAGTATACGAAATTTAGTTCAGTTGCTCACAAAAAATAACGCCCATGTAAATTATCTTAACCATATTCTACAAATGTAATACCCATACCAGGGTGCAGAATCAAGTTTTTTTTTTCAAGAATTTACAAACAGGCTGGACAGAATGTAAACACACCCTTAAGAACTTTATTTTTGCAAATATCAAATATGTCACGTTATTGAAATACATTTGCAAAACCCTTTAGTGCATACAAGATAGTTTTCTTATTAAATATAGTAATTCTGATGTATTTCACATTGCCATTAGCAGCATAAAAATCTGTCTTTTATCCACAAGTTGAAATTCTTAAGAAAAATTGTTTTAAAAAGTTATTCGAAAAAAATCACCACTTACCGGTTCCGACAAAGTCACGTGATCCTGCACCCTGATAACTCACAAGTTGAAAATTGTGTTAATCTTTTAACAATGATTGGATCTTTGAACGTAGAGCTAATTTCAAGTTATTGAAAGCAAGGACTGCTTTTGCCGACCTCAAATAATGCAGCCTCGGGAGCGGAAGGACCTCATAAACATCTGTATACGCAAATACATACTCGTTTTTATACACAGACGGAAAGACCGGAAGGGCTTTTGTGGGGCGGGGCATGGCAGGCTTATTAATTAACGTGTCACCTTTTTACATAAAAAAATAAAGTAGTATAAAATCATGGTATATCGGTACCACATCATCCAGTATATGTTTTAGTTGAATGCCTTAGAGAATATTTTCACATCGTAGAGAACAAATTTAAGCAATATTAACGATAAGTCAATGTACATTCATATAAAACATGAAGAATATCGTGTTTTAATTGTTAGAGAGCATAACCATCGCTAATAATAAAGTTTAAGTTAATGTTTGAACAGTTTTGTGACAAAGAACTGCTTTACGATAATCATTAAAGTTTCGCGATAATTTTCGCGTTAACCAATGATCGACATATCGTGTTATTTATCATGCATCTTGTTAGTTTTTGCACAATTTTCTGTCAGTTCTTTAGCTGTATAACTAAGACCGGGTACTGTTACCTACTGACTCGTGAAATAAAACATCACACACCCGACTCGTACGATACAACCCATCGAAACAATAAAGTCGTGTTATATACCTATTTATCACATGTCGGTCGTTTTCTGCCACCAATATGTAGGGTAGTTGACACTCAAAACGAAAATCTTTTTTTCTCTTTCAGCGATTTACTGGGTAGTTCAGTATCGTATCAGTAGACGGACAACTTTCTTTTGTTCTATCTACTTTGGTAATCCTGGAACATATTGTTTACTTGACACAGGAAATGACGTAACCGTAATACATTTACGTAACTTTTCGTTGAAAGAAAACATTTTTTGTTTTATATAAAATTGTTTCACTGAAAAATAAATCACTATATTCTGATATATTTCGCCTTCATGGGCATTTTCAAAGTATGTTTTTATTATCGAGTAATATGCATAAAGGTATATTATTAATGGAATATAGTATAAGTGTGGTTGTGTCAACTTGCATCGCCTACTTGTGTGAACACGACTGGTACAAATTGTCAGATCACCAAACTAGCATAAAATTGTATTAATATGACCCGCGTCATCCGAATATGGATTTTAAGCTCAGTGCAGTCTGGTAAGAAGCTACCCAGTCCGCTATGAAGTCACTCAATGTTTCGTTGTCTCATAAACGGACCAGACTGCGCGGATGGGCATGTTAGTCTAACGCTAGGCTGGCTGCATATTTTTGCATGCCGAGGGTCATATAATACTGGTTTAATGTTGCATTCAGATGGCGCATATATGTGGGTAGGCAAATAACGCAGACAACTAGTTTTCTTTTGAAATGATTAATTTATTACAAGAGCATATTTTAATCTTATTTTGTATCGTGGGAAAATCGTATAATCCTTGGAGTACAATCAAATATGAACTGTATGGGTTCAAAATCAACCACAAAAATGATATTGCTTTGCACGCCTTATAAAAGCAAATAAGTGGTTATTATGATATTATGCATATTAACATGTCATACAGTAATCCAACGCCTGTTTAAATTGATAGTGTCTTACACTTTAAGCAATCCCAAATGGAGATATCGTGTATGTAAATATAGCTTGGTTTTACAATGTTTATGACTTTTGCCTATAAAATACATGTACGATCGAAGTGTTCCATATCTATGTCGTAAGAAAGCAAAAAAATAATAAAATGAAGTGAAGAACATTCATTTATTTAATATGTATCCTGTGCTTTCAGAAGAATGTTGATTACCCTGTACTAAAAATATTTGAAAACTAAAGGGAAGGGGAACACGACTATCAATTTAAAAGGGAGCGTCTATTTGATTGTGTGCTGAGAACACAGTAAAAAGAGACAATCCATAAGTTAATATGTGGGTGATTTAACAAATAACTTCGTATGTGATTGCCCCCGTGGAGGTTGTAATAAGGGTGGATTTATTGCATGCATTTATTTACCTACGTTTTATCAAAAACAGGTGAACCGTGAAAAAAAAACGAATAACATATGAGTTGCTCTTCAACTAAATGAACGAAACGCACTTAGAACGAACGAGTATTGTGTTACTTAACACAAACAAACATCTTAAACTGTGCGTCAGTCTGGGGCAATTTACAATTCTGGGAGAGGTGGTTTCAAGGTGTGTCCTTTATATATTTTCCGTATGTTCGTTAATAATTCTTTAAGGTGCAATAATGTAGGTGGAAAATAAATCATGCCAATGCTATTCTATTTGTGTGGATGTCTTATGAATTTAAGAGAGGCATGAACATGTTGACATGCATAAATGTAATTCATTTTACGCACGTTAAATTGACCATGAAAACGTCCGAAGGTCGTCAAATTATATTACCAATTTTACCATATTATTATCAACAGTGATCATTCAAGAACAAAAGAAAAGAGCACACGTCGCGCCACAGCTTGGAAAACATGGGTCACTGTCGACAAATGAAAAATTCAGCCTTGTTCTGGTAAAACTGGGCTTCATGAATGTGCGTAAAGTGTCATCCCAGATTAGCCTGTGGGGCTAATCTGGGACGACACATTCTGCCTTAACTGGATTTTGGCTAAGAAACTTATATTAAACAAACATTTCTATTAAAGCGGAAGTTGTCGTCATTGAGTAGCCAGTGCAGACTACACAGGCTAATCTTGGAAGACTCTTTAGGTACATGCATTAAGACCAGTTTTCCCAGAACGAGGCTCAATGTGTACAAAAGCCACAACAGAAAGGATCATTCTAAGTGATTTTTTTGGGAAACATACATCGCTAAAAAAAAGGCATTGACTTTCATGTTTCTGTGTAATACATCTTGGACAAGGGTTTACCTACTTACCTATATTACTAGTAAAAAGCGAAAGTGGGGGAATTAATAATGAACAGTAATCTACAGTATAGAAATTCAGTCACATTTATTTATAAGAACTTTTATAAGAACACAATCAGTTCAGATGCAATTAGGTGTGCATTATTAATTAAGCTTGTCAATATAAAAAAAGTAGATGTGAATGCATTTTTTAACAAATATTAATATGTGAATGTGGTAATTAATATGACTGTTTTCTACAACCTGATGACAGACACAATAGTCCAGGTCTATGCATGACATTCAAGTACAAAGGGTATGAAAAAATGCAGTTATTCATCTGACAAATTTCATAGCAAAACAATTTTAGTATAATATTGTATATCATAGTTATTTAACATAAATGTATTTCCCATTCTGAAGAAAAAGACTATGCACACTTCTTATATATACATGTATATGGGGGGTTTACACCTTAATAAGAATCAATAATCAGCATAGTTTGATGTTGTTGTTTTTTTCTAAATAAATAGTTAAATAACATGGCAAATGATTTAAATGTAGTATTTCAAGAAATGGTTCAAATATATAATAACAGAACTTGTCTCATGCACTATTAATATTTCAGTTGAAACATATATCTTTCAAATACCAAAAATACTAAATGTTAAACATATATTTTGAGTTTTACACATTAGTCTACAAAAACATGTTTTTTGTACATGTTTCAGTAGGACAATTAATTTACTTTAGGGGTAAAAATTAACTGAACATATAATAATTGTTACATTGTATAATCATCCCCTTTTGCACGTTGTGATATTGTCGAATTTGTTTCTTAGTGTCGGTTTCAAAATTACTCAGATTTCAACAAATGTTATACTATCAAAATAAGTTCACAATGTAATAGCCATAGCAACTTTAAATCTGATAATGATGTTCATACAGTTTATCAATAACACAAAACAACAGAGGTACTTTCATAACAACTTCACAAGTTGGTGACAGTTATGTTCCTATACTCAAGAGCCAGTGTGCAGTTGAAGTAATTTAATTCATATACTGTAAAGTTTCGTCCCAGATTAGCCTATACAGTCAGCACAGGCTATTTAAAATTTTGATATAAAGGAAATTTCTGCTTAACAAAATCCACTTTAAGCAAAAAGTTTCATCCTTGATTAACCTGCACCGGCAAATCTGGGACAAAACGTTGAGCATATGCATTAAGCCCAGTTTTCTCAGAATGCGGCTCAATTCAGTGACGGCCATGTTCGAGTACTCAAGAGCCAGTGTGCAGGCGAAGTAGGCGTCTTATTCTGCGGACCACAGCCTCAACAAAACCATAGTGGCTTCGACTTTTGCAGAATGTCTGAAAACAATTGAAGGGAGACAACTCCAATATGTGGCAAATATTGTAAGACACATGGTGTTATTACTGAGTTATTAGAATAAAAGTAAATGAAATTAAGGGGTAAGAACAATCTGTTTTAGGGGAGTACACACTAATTAGACACAATCAGAAAATGAAAACTTAAACCATATAACTTGATACTCTGTGTGTTTTTTTAATGCAAAGTTTTAATTATGCAAGCAACAAAAATCCAGGGCGTTGTAACACTGGTTGTAGTGTTAATGCATGCTGTTTACCTGATTGATTTCCAGTATCTTCTTGAATAGTGACTCGCTGCAAACGGTAAGCGCCGCCTGCTTGAGTGCCTCTATGTCCTGTTGACGAACATGACGTCTCGAGTCGTCCAGGTCAAAACTCAAGCCCACCGAGTCACCACTACCAGTCTGGCTTGGGGAAGAACCAAGACCAATAGAGTCTGCGTAACAGAAAGGCTTATTTAGGGAAAGACCAATTGAGTCTGCAGAAAAAACAAAAAAACAGAGAGGCTGGTTTTGGGAAGAATCAAGACCGATAAATCTGCAAGACAGAGAGGCTGGTTTTGAGAAGAACCAAGACTGATTTAGTCTGCAAAACAGAGAGAATCAACTGCCACATTTGGTCTATTTCATATGGTATGCCTACAATATTTTTCGATAAATGTTATTGAAATACGCCAATGTTCTACAGGTAGCATAGTCTATTTTGTATACCTAGAATTGTTAACATATTTTTTAACAACTGTAATAAGTGTTTCAAATAAACCTATGTTCTACAGAATAAAACTTTGTTCTACAGAAATCAAATAGATAGCAAAAAACATGTGTCATATTTGTCTCTTTTGGAGAATATAGTAGAACATTTGCTATGATAGGTCTATTTTGATGGATAGAGAAGAACATTTGATATGTTTAGTCTATTTTATAAACCTATAATTGTTGACATATTTCATATAACATATGTACCAAGCCTTTAAAATAAGCATATGTTCTGATTTCTAATAGAACAGAATATTTGTCATCTTTAGTCTTTTTTGTGTGATGCAGTAGCAGAGCTCCCCCTGTCTAAAAATTTTCTTGAGGCAAAATAACCTTAAAATACAAATAATTTTTATTATGGTGATTTCATGAGGTTTTATGAAGAAAAAACGCTGTAGCCAAATACAATTTTCTAAGCAAAATTTGATTATATGGTGAATGGCAGTACAAGCCTTGCAGTAGAATATTTGCTATGTGTTGTCTTCTTGGCATGATTGAGTAGAATATTTGCAGTTTGGTCTTTTTTAATAAAAAAAATCAATGGTTAAAGGCCTAGTAAAATGGTTATCTGACCCTTCTATGTGGTGTCCAATTGTGTATTTATCTATTAAAAACATATGTATCTTTAATTCTTTTCTCACAGCTGACATATTCAAGGTCGACTGCAGCCTTTCCTCAGCATCTAAGAATTGATCTCTGCTGATAATAATCACTCAAGTTTAATGTCATTGTTTACAAGACATTAGGAAATTATTTCAAAAATACGATTTAATCTGTAATTGACCATTGGACAATACTAAAGCAAGGACCTGGCAGACCAATCACTCAGTATGACTATGCATTTGAGCCTCGCTCTGTGAAAAGGGGGGTTTAATGCATGTGTGAAAAGTATCGTCCCAGTTAAGCCTGTGCAGTCCGCACAGGTTAATCGGGGATGACATTTCCCACCTAAACATGATTTTTGCTAAGAACAGACTTTCTTTAAACAAAAAAATATCATAAAAGCGGAAAGTGTCATCCCTGAATAGACAGTGCTGACTGCACAGGCTAATCTGGGACGACACTTTACCCACATACATTAAACAGTAACATGTCCCTTAATGCATTATTATTGCACAATTTGTTTGTTTAACATATTTATGGAATGGAGCTTCAAAACACTTTTATTACCATTCAAACTTTTTGCCAATACTTACTATCATTTTAATTAATCAATTATTAAATTACAACTTGTTCTCCGTACCCTGGAGCCTCCTGATCTGTGCCTGGCGTCTAGCCTGCGCCTGGAACTGGGTTGCCCCACGGTCGCTAGGCACGCAGTGAAGCAGGTAGTACTCAAGGTGGCGCCACAGCAGGAACAACGTGTTCTCTATGATGACTGCGGCCACGTGTTAAGAAAACATTCTAATATAATATAATAATTGTGATGGAAGTGCGGCCATGAAAAACCATTAAATTAGTAAAATCATTGATTTAGTTAAACATCAAGGAATTTCTACATGATTTTCAATAGATTTACCATACAATTTGTAAACACTTGCGCAGTGCTTTATGAAATGGGGGTTTAATGCATTTGTGTAAAGTGTCGTCCCAGATTAGCCTGTGCTGACTACACAGGCTAATCTGGGGCGACTCTTTACGCACATGCTTTAAACCCCCTTTTCACAGAGCACGGCTTATATGGATGTTATCATGGACCCAAGGATACATGAGTATGCCTGGAGCTCCCTGTAGTTGTAAGCTATGATCTGGGACAGCTTCCTCCTGGCCAGGCCCTGTCTCTGCTGGGACGACATCTTTTCTCCATCAGCTATACCAGAAAACTGCAAGAAGAATGACAGCAAATGATTAACATATACAGGAGCCTTGGAATGCTTGTTGAAACATTAAGACGGGTATTTGCATAGTAATTTTTCAAAGATTGGTATTTTACTTGTAACTTAAACATAAACCAAAATGCGGCAAAGAAATTTTAAACGTATCTTTCATTAAATCCAAAACGCATCAAAACTGTCATGATTTAGCTCCTGAAGATACCCTAAACGTCACAAAACCCCCAAAGTACATCGTGAACTCCATCTGATTCTGCGCTTGATCCAGTGAACGACCAAAAGCAACTACAGTCAAAATGCCATAATGCAAATTATAAGTTTAAGAAATAACATTTTTTTTATACAAACAAAAGCTTCAGTCTTGTAATTTTGCTTTTTCAATTTTGATTTTTAATTAAATGTCAAAAAGTAGTGTTTTCCCATTCAGAAGCAAAGTGTAAATTGCTTTATGCAACCAGCTTCTAACCAGTGTTCATGCTGTTTGCTGCTCATCATTATCTTAGGGTTGGAAATTAAGCCTTTACAACTTGAATCTAGTAGGAAAGGTCTTCAATATTGAATTTTTAAGGGACAACAAATGGGTCAAAATGCGAATCTGAGTAAGAAAGGGTTACCCCAACCACTTGTTTCAATGAGTTACCCCACCCACCTATTAAAATGTGTTTCCCCACATACCTGTTTCAATGTGTTATCCGATTTATCTGTTTCAATGTCTTACCCCAACCACTTATTTTGATTTTTCCCCATCCACCTGTTTAAATGTGTTATCCCATTAACCTGTTTCAATGTCGTACCCCACCAACTTGTTTCAAATGTGTTATACGACCAACCTATTTCAAAGTGTTACACCACCCACATGTTTTAATGTATTACCCCATCCACCTGTTTTAATGCATTACCCAACCCACCTGTCTCAATGTGTTATCCGACCCAACTGTTTCAATGTGTTTACCCCACCCACATGTTTTAATGTGTTACCCCACCCACCTGTTTCAATGTATTACCCCACCCACCTGTTTTAATGTATTATCCCTCCCATCTGTTTGAATGTGTTACCCCACCCACATGATTCAGACATCTTACCCCACCCACATGTTTGAATGTCTTACCCAAACCACCTGTTTTAATGTGTTACCCCACCCACATGTTTTAATGTATTACCCCACCCACCTATTTCAATCTATTACCCCACCCACCTGTTTTAATGTCTACCCTGACCACCTGTCTAAATGTGTTACCCCACCCACATGTTTCAATATCTTACTCAAACCAATTGTTTCAATGTGTTATCCCACCAACCTGTTTTAATGTGTTTGATCTACCCACCTGTTTAAATGTATTACCCCATCCACCTGTTTGAATGTGTTACCCCACCCACATGTTTCAGACATCTTACCCCACCCACATGTTTTAATGTCTTACCCCAACCCAACCATCTGTCTGAATGTGTTACCCCACCCACCTGTCTGAATGCGTTACCCCACCCACCTGTTTCAAGTCCTCCACACTGAGCTCAGAGAGGCCCTGCAGTTTGCTCAGGTGCAGTTTCCTTGTCTCATACACCGCCAGGAACTGGTTGGTGCACTGCTTCAACTCGTACACCACAATTCCCAGGTTAGGCAGTTGGGCAGGACTCAGAGTGGACATCGAGAAATCTGGGCCGGAAAGAAACATGGAGAAAATTGAGCAGTGTTCTGGGAAAACTGGGCTTGATTCATGTGCGTAAAGTGTCATCCCAGATTAGCCTGTGCAACCTAAATAATTTAATAAGGGACGACACTTTTCGCTTTTATGGCATTTTTGTTCAAAGGCCATCTCTTATTATAAACAAGAGGGTCAAGATGGCCCTAGTTTGCTCACCTTTTTTTACAAGGCTTTGTTCATTGCTTACCGGTAGTTGAAAATTCAGTACTCTAGAGCATATTAGATTGGTTCTCTTCTGTTAACTTTTGCAGTGTGAGCATTCTAATTGAGTATTGTCCGTTTGCATGGGTTTTTTGCAATGCACACATTTGCAAGTATTGCTAATTCTACATGTGTTTACAAGGTTTTTGTAAGATTTTGACCTAGAAATGTGGCCTCTAGAGTGTTTACAAGGTTTCTCTATAGCCAAATAAGGAATACTGCACCGCCCACTGTTTTTCAACGGACCCGAACCACTTTTGAACTCAACCAACATATCATGAAGACAAATATTTTGACAAAGTTACATAAAGATTGAGAATGTTATGTGAATTCTACAGTGTTTACAAGGTTTTTCTTTTTTTACCTTGTGACCTAGTTTTTGACCCAGCATGACCCAGTTTCAAACTCGATCGAGGTATCATTGGGACAAATCTTCTGACCAAGTTTCATGAAAATCGGACAAGAAAAGTGGGCTCTAGAGTGTTTACAAACCAAAAGTGGACGACAGACAGACAGACAGACGACGGACAAATACCGATCACAAAAGCTCACCTGAGCAATCAGGTGAGCTAAAAATCCAGTTAAGGTGGAAATTTTCGTCCCTGAGTAGCCCGTACAGACTGCAAAGGCTAATCAGGGACACCACTTTACGCACATGCATTAAGCCCTGTTTTGCCCCAAATGTGGCTCAATTACAAGTGGTTTCTCTTACGGGAATATTTGGCATTATTCAATCTGCTGAAATTGTTTAATTTGCATTGAACTTATGGTCATTTATGAAAATGCATCTAGCTGCTATTGCATATTGTACATAACCATGTCTAGACTATTATTGCATACTACCTACGTAGTAATAAAGAAAGCACAGATGATAGTAAGCAAACTATCCATACCTCCACTTCCATGCAGATCTCTGACCATGGCTTCCTCCATGTTTGGCCAGAACAACACCCTACAGTACTGAACATTGGGACCTGACATCAGAAAACAATACCCTACAGTACTGAACATTAGGACCTGACATCAAAAATCATCATGAGTTTGAGTTGATGAAAGATTAAAGGTTTGTCAAATGTATGTAATCTGTATAAATCTTAAATATAAATATGTTAAAACATGTCAATAATTTTAAAGCCTTCAGTTTAAATCTGACAATAACAAACAAGGGACAAAATTGTCACAAAACCAGGTTTTCAATTTAAAAAAAAAAAGATTAATGATCAAGTCAAACTGAACTGATTGTTTAAAATTAACCCCCTTTGTTTCAAAATCAATCTATTTTTAGTTGTGGTGACCTTGACATTGGAGACATTGACGTAATTCTTTAGTTCGACACACCGTCCAATTGGATGGTGAACAAATGTGCCAAATGATTTTAAAATCTCACAATGAATGACATAGTTATGGCCCGCACAAGCTCATTTATGGCCATTTATGACATTTGAACTCGAAGTGCGACCTTGACTTTGGATATATCGACGTATTTCTTTTGCATGACACACCGTCCAATGATGGTGAACACATGTGCCAAATAATTTTAAAATCTCACAATGAACGACAAAGTTATGGTCCGGACAAGTTTGTTCCGCCCGCCAGCCTGCCCGCCGACATTCGCCAATCTAATAACCAGTTTTTGCATTCGGAAAACCTGGCTAAAATGCGCATGAGTACTAGTGTCTTAATTCAAATACTCTTGTCCATTTTACAAATTAAGAAAAAATGCTAGAATGCTTTTTCTAATAAAAAGAGAGATCATTAGTGTTTTCTTTTAAATCTACCACAAGAACACAACAGCAATCAAAGGATCAACTCAAGACAATTTAGTTACCAGAGTTAGACACTAGTGCCCGACAGAATGACGTCACATTGGTTGCTACTTCTAGATACGCTTGCGTCACTTTTGCACAGACGTCCACACGATCGTCTGCAGGTACATCAAGGTTCTTTAGCTGCTTGGTAAGCTTCTCAGAGACGCAGTACTTAGGGAGCAGGGACACCATGTGACGCTGGATACGCAGCTTGTGACCACGGAACTCTATCTCTGCCGAGTCAACCTCTGCGTACTGTTCTTCCTCTGCATGGGAAAATGGGGCTTAGTGCATGTGCCTAAAGTGTCGTCCTATATCTGCCTCTCCAGTGAGCACAGGCTAATCAGGCTAGACAAATTCTGCTTAGATTTTTTAGAAGAAACTTCCTTGACACAAACAATTCCATAAAAGCGGAAAGTGTCATCCCTGATTAGCCTATGCAGAATGCACAGGCTGATTTGGGAAAACACATTACGCACATGCAGTAAGCCTAATTTTCACAGAGTGAGGCTCATTTATAGATTTATCTTGAGGGCCAAAATGGCATTAGATTGCAAACTTGTGGTATGTGTTTTTAAGAACATAGTACAAAGTTATTTTGCTTATAAAGTATATCATGAATCTATTTCATTATTTTCTTCATAATATGAAA
The DNA here is from genome assembly GCF_020536995.1 of Dreissena polymorpha. Taxonomy (NCBI): domain Eukaryota; kingdom Metazoa; phylum Mollusca; class Bivalvia; order Myida; family Dreissenidae; genus Dreissena; species Dreissena polymorpha. The sequence continues at coordinate 60,074,389 of NC_068365.1, forward strand.
AATCATAGAAAATAACAACACCTTTACTTAGACAGTGTGTTTGACTATTCTTCTGTTTCAATTAAACATTACCTTGTCACAACTGCCCCCAAATCAGACTGTAACCTTATGCACAACATTTCAGCATTATATACCAACCCCACTAATCCTTACATTTTATCCTTATTTAAATTGACCTTGACCTGGACCCAACTTTCTCAATATGCAATCCTATGCCAGGTCTGCAAGTCAGCTAGAGATAGGAGTTGTATAAACAGTACAATAAGGGGCATAATTATGATGAATTGCATTTTTAAGTTAAGGGAGTTGGTCAGTGACCTCACATGACTATCATGAAGACAGGTGTGAAGTGTAAGAATGTACAGGGATAAACTTGTTGCATGCAATCTTTAAAATGAATTTCACCTTGTATACAAACCTTAACCTGAATTTTTTACAACAAAAGGGGGAATACTCATTCTAAAAGGATGTTAAAAGTTACAAATGTTTGTCCGTGCTTGTTGTTGTAAACCCTAGACACATACATGTACATAGTTTTAATTCAATATATGTATTAGATATTGAGTTACGGAGAAAACTATATCAACTAGCTGCAACTTTGAAACTTATTTCTTTACTTGCTAATACAATCAGACCTGCTTACACTATCTATTGGTTTCCTGGGCCCGTATTAACCTAAAAATTCTTAGACTTAAGTCTAAGAATAAAGAAAATTCTTTAAATTAGAATATTCAAGAATTTCTTTAATTTTGAGTCAAACTCTGCAGTAAACATCTCTATCTATATTATTCTTCATATAGAACATTTTGTTAATGACATAATCACCAGTGGAGGCCTTAATATATTCAAACACTGAACACATTTTTCTTGGTTCTAAGTCTATTCTTTATTCTTAAGTCTAAGAATCGGTAGGTGAATACGGGCCCAGTTGTTTGGAGAGCTTTTCTCCGTAGTTTTGGGTTGTTGTGAGTAGTTTTTTCTTTTGCTAGCATTGACAGCATTACAACAACATGACTGGGTCACATATCAGTGAAACTGTGTACAAAGAATTGGCAGAATTAAGTCTTCTAAACAACATTTTAACTTAAGGTTTCACATTGTGGTTACTGCCCTTGTAATACAATATGAAATTTTATGACAAATTACCGTTCAAAATGACAAAGAAGTACATTAGTTTTATTCAAAAGTGTAAACAAACTTCCAAAAGTTTAACTCAAAACCCACACCCGCCTTACACCTTATTGCCATGGTTACCTTGACTGTTGGCCCGACATATGACAGCTGTGGTGAGTGCAAGCTCCTGTAGGGCATGAAGGTTCAAGGTCAGCCTACGGTCCAGCAGGATGGAGTGGAAGATGTCGCCGTGGGAGATGATGAACTGCATTACCTGGGGAAGTAAATAAACAGGACAATATTAAAGAGGCCGTCCAAGAGATTGGTAAATTGACAAAATAAAAAAAAAGTTGTTTCAGATTCGCAAATTTTTGTTTTTGTTATGATATTTTTTAGGAAATAGTAATACTGACCATTTACCATGCTCTTAAATATCCATTATATGCATCTTTTGATGATTTGAAAACCTGAAAATTATAAAGCGTCGTGCGACGCAAAACGATTGAATAATTTGGAAAGTTCTGTTGTTGTAGTTATATTTTGTGAAACTACGAGGATTGCTTATATAGGTAAAATTACATCCGCTCTAAGCATGAGCATGGATGGTCGAGTGGTCTAGGCGGGAGACTTTTTACTCCAGGACTCCAGGGGTCAGTAATTCGAGCCCTGTTGAGGGTTACTTTTTTTTCCTTTTTTAAAATTGTATTCTTGTTTTTTTACTGCAGATTTTTAGGTCAAATGTTTAAATTTATCAATATAAAGCATTTAATGACATGCTTTAATACATGCCAAAATCTGTTGGAGGGCCCCTTTAAAGGATAACTAGGGACTACACTACGCCTTCAATATTTTTTTTGTTGAAAAGTAGTATCCTCTTAAGACAAAATGCATTTTATGTGGAAAGTGTTGCCACTGATTAGCCTGTTAAGACAGCACAAGCTAATCTGGGAAACACTTTTTTTATACACAAAAATGAAGCCTTGTTTTCCTTTTGTGAAACGATGAACTGCAGAAAAAAAGGAGAAAATCACACCTCTATGGGTTGGGGAATATTTTGTTTTATTTTGAAAAATGTAGATTTTTTAGTGTCTAAAAATACATAGATAAACGAAAATTGTATCAATTCAGGTGAAATAAGATTTAGGAGATAACTGCGTAGAAAATACTTTCTACTATAAAACATTTCTTATTTTCACCATTTGGTGTATCTGATCCATAGCAAAGAAATGTGGATTTAATTATTTTTGCTTTGTTTCATAAATTTAAAATAGGAAATATAGTGAAATTGTTTGTGTTATAACACTTAAATAACTATTGATTAAGTAAATTCTTAAATTCCCCCCCCCAAAAATAATATGCTTATTACAACTTAAAAAGACTTTTCAAAGCCAGCAAAACTATGTATTGAAATTTTTAGACTGGATTGTGAGTAAAAAGGACCCTTTTCAATACTGGGAACATGACCTTATAACACCAGCCTTGCTCTTTAAGTAGTGTGTGTATGTGAGAAAAGTGTCATTCTGCACAGGCTTATCAGGGCAATGCTTCACATTAACAGTAATTTTACTAAGAGATTGCCTTTAAATGAAAATTGCATTTAAGAGGAAAGTGTCAACCCTGATTAGCCTGTGCCAAATGACAGATTATTCTGGGACAACACTTATAGCGCATGCCAGTCTGTGTTTCAATAAGCCCTACCTGTGTTCCAGCCTCCCTGTTCTCCGACCCGAGAGATGTCAGGATGGCCAGACAGAAGCGCAGGCTAGTGAACAGCAGGTGCCTGTACCTGGATACCGGATCTGGTAGGAAGTCATCTTCAGTATTGTACACAGACTGGGATCTAGAGGAAATATTTGACCAAGTTCACTGAGCAATCAACGGGGCTTTACCTAGGCCCTTTAAACACAGAGGTTTCCTATGATTCGAATCAGGCATACGGCTGTGCCTGCATTTCCAAATCAAACAGGACTCCTTTGTCGGAGTTTCTATATCAGGAGTGCCCATGTGCCTTTATTTTTTATATCAGGCATAGCCAAGAAGCCACAGAACTCCATCTCTGCTGAGTCGGACTCTGACCCCAGTGATTAAATTTCCAAATCAAGTATAACGATGGGGAATCCAATGTGCTTTTATTTCAAACTATCTTGTTTCAGCCCAGACATAAAACAGAAATCCATGCATGACACAGATTAAAAAACATTGAACCAATAAGCAACTGACTGCTGGTCTTTGTCCTTTCTTTTGCCCTTAATTGTTTCTGTTTCTTCTGAAGAAAGGTCTCCATAATTGGGTATATTTACATTACAATACAACATTTGTGAGACCATAAAATACATAACTTAAACACTCAAATATGTGATTTGTTTTTCAGTAACTTAATGCATATTCTTGAAATCTTTTAGATCTCCTTTATTTTGCTAAAAAACTGATGATAAACATGACATTTTTAACTTCTTAATCCTATCATAACTTAAACTTTTAATAAGAATTCTGATTAGAAAGAATCTCGACATTGGATTCAACTTCACAATCTCCACCTTATGGGAAAATGGGGCTTAATGTATTTGTGTGGGAGTTTCATTAACAAGAGACTTTCTTTAACAGAAAGTGTCATCCCTGATGAGCTTGTGAGGATTGCAGAGGCTTATCTGGGACAACACTTTATACACAAGCATTAAGCCCCATTTTCCCAGAGCATGGCTCATATAATGTAAACAGATGTTTTGTACCCGTACAAATGAGCTTTTATAATTTTCCTACCTGTCCATGTCAGGCCTCATATCAAAGAAGGAGCACTCTGCCAGTTTCTGCATGACCCCACATCTCAGAAGAGTTGTGGCCCCTACTGCTGTCTCGGCCACACGGGTCAACAGGCTCTGGAAGAAAGTATTTGTACTTGATTTTGCAGCCTTGAAAGTGCAATTGTAACTTCAATACAATTATAGAAACTGTTGATGAAACAAGAACTGTCACGGTGATGCCTCAAAAACACCACTCTAGCCTCTTTGTTCAAGATTATTGGCAGTTTAGTTTCAAGAACTTGTTTCCAAACATTTCACGATTCAAATCATGCTATTTCATCTTGATACCTCATATTAAAGTCGAGTTATTCCATGGATAAATTTTCAGCATAACATTTGCAAGGGAAATTATAAAAGCAGGAGGTATAGTTTTTGTGCACCGCATTGCTATTGAGATCTATGTACCTATGATAGTTCATGTTGATAGCTCAAATAGTATGCAAAGACATTTTAGTAAAATAGCTCTAGATTTAAATTCATGCTTGGCATAGAGGTATGCCTAATTGGTTTAATTTGAGAGTTAATTTACATGCTCTAAAGAATTTGCAAAATGAGTAAGAAGTCTCTGTAAAGGTTGATACATAAAGACACATTCAAATTAATTCACAACCATCTCAAGCCAGTCCAAAAGGTAATTAAAGATCTCTCTAATGGAACCAAAGAAACAAATATGAATATGGAACAACTGGGCTTAATAGATTAGGGACAATACTTTACGCAGATGCATTAAAGACTTTCCGTATTCCTTACCAGTTGGGACTGACACACCACAGTATTCCTTATTGCTTTGGATTAACATTGGATATTTTTCCTTACCAATTTGGATTCACCTAGTTTGGACTCGTTCATGACAGCATGCAGCATTCCATACCAGTTTGGACTCACATAGGACAGCATTCATTACCAGTTTGGACTCACATAGGACAGTATTCTTAACCAGTTTGGACTCACATAGGACTGCATTCCTAACCAGTTTGGACTCACATAGGACAGCATTCCTTGCCAGTTTGGACTCACATAGGACAGCATTCCTTACCAGTTTGGACTCACATAGGACAGCATTCCTTACCAGTTTGGACTCACATAGGACAGCATTCATTATCAGTTTGGACTCACATAGGACTCACATAGGACAGTATTCTTAACCAGTTTGGACTCACATAAGACAGCATTCATTATCAGTTTGGACTCACATAGGACTCACATAGGACAGTATTCTTAACCAGTTTGGACTCACATAGGACTGCATTCCTTACCAGTTTGGACACACATTGGACAGCATTCCTTACCAGTTTGGACACACATTGAACATCATTCCTTTCCAGTTTGGACTCACATAGGACAGCATTCATTACCAGTTTGGACTCGCATAGGACTCACATAGGACATCATTCCTTACCCGTTTGGACTCACATAGGACAGCATTCCTTACAAACTGGGACTCACATAGAACTGCATTCCTTACCAGTTTGGACTCACATAGGACAGCATTCCTTACCAGTTTGGACACACATAGGACAGCATTCCTTACCAGTTTGGACTCACATAAGACTGCATTCCTTAACAGTTTGGACATAGAAAAATATTCCTTACCAGTTTGGACTCGTACAAGTAGAGCACTTTGAGGTTGTTCACACCTCCACCCAGGAGAGCCATGAGTTTCTCATCGTCAACTGCCAGGCTGTCCACAAGGTGCTGTAGGTAACCCTTGGAGGTGATGAAGGACAGCCACTGGTTGAACTTGTCCATCATTAGGATACAGTCCAGTACAGACAGGGCCAGCATCTGTAAAAACAACATATAATCACTTATAGCAATGGGGCTGAATTCATGTGCCTTAAGTGTTGTCCTTGGTTAGCCTGTGCAGTCCACAAAGGTTAATCAGGGAAAACACTTTCTGATTACACTGGATTTGCATTTGGAAGAGACTTCCTTCAAACGAAAAATTCCATAACAGCTGATTCAAGGGTCATCCTTAATTAGGGTGTGCAAACGCACAGGCTGATCTGGGATGACACGTAACGCACAATCAGGTCTTATTTAAACCCTTGGAAATGATGAACATTGGCCACTGGTTTAACTTGTCCATCATCAGGATGAAGTCTAGCACTGACAGAGCCAGTATATGTACGATAACAATTACAGTTCACACTTAACCACTCAAATACTCACTTTGATACATCTGTAGTCCCTTAAAAAATCAAATCAAATTTAAGAACTTTCTAACTATATTCAACTTTTAAGGGCTTAGTTTGCAACCCTACGGTTGGAATACAAAAACGGCGTCAGCATTTATGCATATTAGGCATAATTTTAACATCAGTTTCTACATTGATAAAATACACAAAAAAAGCTTTTAAATTATTAGATGATGTTGGAACTTTAACATGAACAGTATGCTACCAGAACAACACAATTACAACCATTCATGACTTCAATCACTGGCATAACCTAAGAGGTGTAACCATAAGAAATAAAGGCTGATAAAAAAACTAAAAAAGTTATAGTTAGATACAACCAATAGTTCAATGATTGGGCTGTCATTCATTTGCTTTGTCCATACATCCACCACAGAGCATTATCTCTATCTTCTTTTCAGTTACTACCAAATAACTCCTTAACAACACAAGATACCTCTCAACATTTCACACCCAAACACCTGCAACTCCACCACTCACCCTGCCCACATCCAGCCCGTCACATGCGTCCCTACACAGCAGGTCCATGAAGCTGTCCCCGTAGGTGAGGATGGTGGCGATGTTCTCCCTGCGCAGCTGATCAAACTCTGTGTCAGAGGCCGCCAGTAGACGAGACTCTACGCCACCACTGGGCTCCTCTGAGTGGGGTAAATAAGGTGTATTGTAATCAAAGTATAAAGAGGACAGCGCTGTACTACACTATTACTGGGCTCCTTTGTATTGACAAGGAAGAGCAATCACACTAGTTTTGGTTTTGTCTTAGGACTGATTATGTAAATCAGTGAAGTAAATAGTTGAATTTATACAAGTGATAGGAAAAAACATTGAAAGTTAACGAATAATTTTAGCAGGTTAATTAACTGAACAAACAAAATAAATGAAAAAGAATGTTCAAAAATGTTATATGAGTTGTGTTTCATATATCAATATTTTTCTATTTAACACAGGTAAATGTTACCAAACAATGGCAAGAAGGCATCATAGAGTTTTGAAAGTTTAATATTTGAGCCTCATTCTGGGATAACTGGGTAATATTCATGTGCGTTATGTCCTCCTTGATTAGCTTGTGTTGCACAGGCTAATCTACAACAACACTTCACTGACATGTATTCAGCCCACCACTTCACTGACATGCATTCAGCCCACTACTTCACTGACATGCATTAAGCCCACTACTTCACTGACATGCATTCAGCCCACTACTTCACTGACATGCATTCAGCCCACTACTTCACTGACATGCATTCAGCCCACTACTTCACTGACATGCATTCAGCCCACCACTTCACTGACATGCATTCAGCCCACCACTTCACTGACATGCATTCAGCCCACCACTTCACTGACATGCATTCAGCCCACCACTTCACTGACGTGCATTCAGCCCACTACTTCACTGACATGCATTCAGCCCACTACTTCACTGACGTGCATTCAGCCCACTACTTCACTGACATGCATTCAGCCCACTACTTCACTGACATGCATTCAGCCCACTACTTCACTGACATGCATTCAGCCCACTACTTCACTGACATGCATTCAGCCCACTACTTCACTGACATGCATTCAGCCCACCACTTCACTGACATGCATTCAGCCCACTACTTCACTGACATGCATTCAGCCCACCACTTCACTGACATGCATTCAGCCCACTACTTTACTGACATGCATTCAGCCCACTACTTCACTGACATGCATTCAGCCCACCACTTCACTGACATGCATTCAGCCCACTACTTCACTGACATGCATTCAGCCCACTACTTCACTGACATGCATTCAGCCCACTACTGCACTGACATGCATTCAGCCCACTACTTCACCGACATGCATTCAGCCCACTACTTCACTGACGTGCATTCAGCCCACTACTTCACTGACATGCATTCAGCCCACTACTTCACTGACATGCATTCAGCCCACTACTTCACTGACATGCATTCAGCCCACTACTTCACTGACATGCATTCAGCCCACTACTTCACTGACATGCATTCAGCCCACCACTTCACTGACATGCATTCAGCCCACTACTTCACTGACATGCATTCAGCCCACTACTTCACTGATATGCATTCAGCCCACTACTTCACTGACATGCATTCAGCCCACTACTTCAATGACATGCATTCAGCCCACTACTTCACTGACGTGCATTCAGCCCACTACTTCACTGACATGCATTCAGCCCACTACTTCACTGACATGCATTCAGCCCACTACTTCACTGACATGCATTCAGCCCACTACTTCACTGACATGCATTCAGCCCACCACTTCACTGACATGCATTCAGCCCACACTTCTTGTATATTATTTTCTAGTTCAATAAGTAACCTTGGAGATGTGCCTGTGAACTCTTGGGTTTGCTGGCTATCTGCAGGTAGTACAGCAGGGCTCCATACAGTCTGGCCCTCACCCTCTGCTGGGCTCCACCTAGGCAGGGGGTGGGAATGAAGAGTATCAACCTCATACAAAGTAGAAATTCTCATTTCAAACATAAATTTCATAATTAAGCCTTTCATGGAGAAATGATTGACAAAATGTTGTAAAACTAATAGTTTTGAACATATTTTAGACAGAGTCTGATAGATCACCTAAAATGATAAACAATCATACTTGCTATGTTTTTTACTTATTAATCAATTATAAGAGATTCAGATATCTGATTGACATAAAAAAAAAGAACACTCTCAATTTCTACACAAATTTGAAGCCCAGGTTGCTATGGCAACAAATATACAACTCACTGCATCTCAGGGTGTGCTCGATCAGTCCCTTCAAAACCATCTGCAGTGAGGTTGCAAACAGTGTCCTTGACCCTGACCCCTTGTCCCAGGACACGGCTGTGTTGCTGACCCCTGCAGACCTGTCCAGCAAGGTCACGTATTGAAGGTCGCGCCGTTCTTGGTCACTAGGCAACTCGTCATGCGTCATGAAGCACTGGCGAAGGTTGGCCATCAGGGTTAGCAGGACACCAGACACAGGGGCAGTTAACTCTGGAAGGGCATTGTCGTCTGCAACCTGAGGAAAAAAATTAAAGGAAAAATAACATGAAAATAGTTCCACAGTGGTGGCGTAGTCAATTGTCTACATAACTAAAATTGTTCTAGAGCATGAGTGGAAAAACTAAATTTAGTCTTAAACAAGAACTTGCCAAAGTAGTGATCAATACAAAATGACACCACTTGTTGTATTAGTAGCATGTTGTTGCAACTTTGTTAAAGAAAATAGAAACAAGAATGCCATTTACACCAGGCATGCAAGACAGAAATAAATGAGGGAAAGATTGGACAAAGTTTCTATTGCTTTCACTTACTTTACCTTTGAACTTACATTGAGACCTTGACCTATGGCCTAAATACTTGGTTATGGTGTGCACCACTCAGTATGCTTGTAACTATGGCAATTTTTTTTAATTCATCGTATGCTCAAGACTATGTTTTGAAGTATAATCAAGCTGATTACTTTTGAATAGTTATTTAAAAATCCATTAATTCTGGACAAAGTCATTCTCAAGACAAAATGTTCAGTAATAATTACCAAATTGTGACTTATGACCTTAAGTGTGACCTTGACCTTGGACACTAAGACATGCTTTTCATGTGTGACACTATGTCTGATCATGCACTTTTTTTTAAAGATTTTAAAAGTATCAAACATTGACCTTCAATCAAGATATGTAATCCTGACCTTGGACATAAAGACCTTGGTCTTGCGGGCTACACTGCATCTGATCATGCTGATCACCTATTTGAGAATCCATTCATGCTGGACAAAGTTTTGCATCAGACTTATTGCCAAAATTTGATATTTGAATGTGACCTTTGAACTAGGGATCTGATTCTTGAGCACAACTATTTGTTAAAACATGCTAATCATGCTTTACATGAAATCCATCCATAAAGACAAATGTATGTGCCAGACAAATTTATGCATCAGACTGATTGACAAAATTTGATCTTTGAACTTGACCTTGGAACAAGGGATCTGATCCTGAAGCTCAGCTATTGGTTTCAACATGCTAATCACTTATGGCATGTTACATAACAAGAGCTGTCAGAGGACAGCGCGCTCGACTATTCCAGTGCTTGATAGTAAGCCATCATGGGAAAATTGTTCATATTCAATAATTTATTAGACAATCTTTCAAAAATAAACAAAGGAAAAAAAAAATATATTTTTTTTGTTGGGGGGAGGGTAGTAGGGGGGGGGTTGAGAGTATCATGTAGGATGTGAGGTGTATTCATTTATTAGATAATCATTCAAAAATAAAAAAGGAAGAAAAAAAAATATGTTGGGGGGAGGGGAGGGGGGGAGTGGGGGGGGGGGCAGGGATTCTGGGTTGGGGCATGGGGTATCTTTTGGGTGGAATGCATTGTGGTATTCAGGAAAGTGTTGTTTTGTGAAAGTATTAATAAAATCTGATCATAAATAAAGAAGTTATGGCAATGTAACTAAAGTAATATGCATATTGTCAATGGAAAAAGGGCCATAATTCTTACAAAATGCTTGATACAGTTGTCTGCTCTTGTTTATAGATTGGGGTCATGTTGGTAAAGAAGTATGCAAAATATAAAAGCAATATGTCAAGGGATATAGAAAATATTTGAGGTGGTACGCAAACTTTAACATAGACAAGGGCTGTTTGTAAAACACGCATGCCCCGAAATGGGCTGTCAGTTGTAGTGGCAGCCATTGTGTGAATCTGTTTTTTGTCACTGTGACCTTGACCTTTGACCTAGTGACCTTAAAATCAATAGGGGTCATCTGCCAGTCATGATCAATGTACCTATAAAGTTACATGATCCTAGGCCTAAGCGTTCTTGAGATATCATCCAGAAACCATTTTACTGTTTTGAGTCAATGTGACCTTGATCTTTGACCTAGTCACCTGAAAATCAATAGGGGTCATCTGCCATCATGATCACTGTGCCTTTGAAGTTTCATGATCCTAGGCCTAAGCATTCTTGAGTTATCATCCAGAAACCATTTTACTGTTTCGAGTCACAGTGACCTTGACCTTTGTCCTAGTGACCAGAAAATCAATAGGGGTCATCTGCCAGTCATGATCAATGTACCTATGAAGTTACATGATCCTAGGCCTAAGCGTTCTTGAGTTATCATCCAGAAACCATTTTACTGTTTTAAGTCAATGTGACCTTGATCTTTGACCTAGTGACCTGAAAATCAATAGGGGTCATCTGCCATCATGATCACTGTACCTATGAAGTTTCATGATCCTAGGCCTAAGCATTCTTGAGTTATCATCCAGAAACCATTTTACTGTTTCAAGTCACAGAGACCTTTGCCCTAGTGACCTGAAATTCAATAGGGGTCATCTGCCAGTCATGATCAATGTACCTATGAAGTTTCATGATTCTAGGCCTAAGCGTTCTTGAGTTATCATCCTGAAACCATTTTACTGTTTCAAGTTAATGTGACCTTGATCTTTGACCTATTGACCTGAAAATCAATAGTAGTCATCTGCCAGTCATGTTCAATGTACCTATGCAGTTTCATGATTCTAGGCCTTGAGTTATCATCTGGAAACCATTTTAACGCATTCGAGTCACAGTGACCTTGACCTTTTACCTAGTGACCTGAAAATCAATATGGGTCATCTTCCAGTCATGATCAATGTACCTATGAAGTTTCAGGATCCTAGGCCCAAGCGTTCCTGAGTTATCATCCGGAAACCATTTTACTGTTTCGAGTCACTGTGACCTTGACCTTTGAAACTCAATAGTAGTCATCTGACAGTCATGACCAATGTACCTTTAAAGTTTCATGATCCTAGGCCTAAGCGTTCTTGAGTTGTCACCCGGAAACCATTTGGTGGACGGACCAACCGAGGGACGGACTGACAAACGGACCGACCAACCGACATGTGCAAAACAATATACCCCCTCTTCTTCGAAGGGGGACATACATATATATATATATATTTATTTATATATATATATATATATATATATATATATATATATATATATATATATATATATATATATATATATATATATATAATTATACAAGTAACAATGTTGTTAAATGCAGTTTGCACAGATCCAGCTAAAACTGGTGAGGCCAGATTACATGTATCTGAACATAGGCAGTTGCAAAATTACATCAACAGCTTGGGCAAAAACTTTGTGTAAAGCGTGGCGTCAGCATCACATTAACATTGATGCTATTTGCATTCATTAATTTCACATATAATTTTATGAGATACTGCTATATCTGATCAACAGTAAACTACATTTAAATTGACAATTAATTGCAGCCATAATGGTCACAGATTTGTTTCAGAGATACTGTCACATCTGCTTCACAGATTCACGCAATTAAATTGACAATTAATTACTTTATAATGTTCTGAGAATATAACTGTTACATCTGCTTCACTCATTTAAATTGACAAAAAAATTAATTGCTTTATAATGATCTGAGAATATTACTGTCGCATATGCTTGCAGATACACTTATTCTCACAAAACCTAGACAAATAGCGTCGCTGATACTCAAACTATAATTACTTTTGATTAATTTTTGGATATATACAAATACACATGCTATCAAAGTGAAACAAATATTATGTTCATATGTATACAATACATATAGGATCTGATATGTTCCTGTTGATAACACTGGTGGATAGTTAGTCTTTGATAGCAGATGACTCAAGAAAAAGGCCATATGAAACTATTTAAGAAGCATCATAATGATTTGCCGACATATGAATAATTATGCATTATTATTTTACAGTTGGCCATATGATACATTTACACTTTTATTCAATATTTATCATATCAACCAAAACAGGAAATATGACAAGTGGCATCTCATAACAAAACACTAATTTTGTAATAACTGTGTATAACAAATTCAACAATAATTTATTAAAGCGCTTTACGAGTCGAATACATGTTGTGACCATATTATGCATGAAACGCACAATTTCCTTGAGGATTACACCCGATTGCGATATTCAGTCTGCTAAGTTACTTTCCGAGATTTTATCATTGAGATGTACACCGTAGGGACCGATGGTTCTGGTAGAAAAAAAGCCAAAAACCTTTCAAAATATCAAACTATTATGGCTATTACGTCACTCATCGTCTGCATGACTTGACAACAGGTATTGATGGTACTTGCGCTCTCATTGGCCAATATCGATTTACCAATACATCGAAGCTCCGTCTGTGGTTGGAACTCTCAAAATATTCTGCGATGTTGATACCGCTTTGATGTTAAGAAGTGCAAGGTTCAGAAAAATACAATAATCGGTAAATAACCAGCGCCCTGCTGATTCTGATTTCGAAATTCAAGCACCCCGGCAAAGGACCTTTAAATGGCCCGTGGAAAGCACTGTGTATGGGTGCGCAATACAAGTTATGCTTTAACTGACTGTTTAAAAGGAGGATTTTAATGTCACATCAAACTGTATATGGGAAAACAATTTTGGAAAAGCAAACCGATGCTGATCATTCTGATGATTATGCAATAAAAGCAGGGCAAGAACTTAATTATCCCCACGCGTTTAAAAGCGTGGGAATATTGTCGTTATCTGCGCGCCGTCTGTCTGTCCGTCCTGGACACTATCTCCTCCTACACTTTTAGCACTAGAACCTTGAAACTTACACACATGGTAGCTATGAGCATAATGTGCGACCTTGCACTATTTGTAATTTCGATCTGACCCCTGGGTAAAAAATTATGGGTAAATAAATGGGTAAAATAGGTAAAAAACAAGGGACAAAATTGTCACAAAACCAGATTTTCATTGTGAAAAAAAATCTGATAAAGGGAGACAACTCAAACTGAACTTTTGAAATGAACAAACAAAATTAACCCCCTTTGTAAGTTTGTTTTAAAATAAATCTATTTTTAGTCGTGGCGACCTTGACATTGGAGATATTGAGGTGATTTTTTCGTGCGACACACCGTCCCATGATGGTGAACAAATGTGCCAAATGATTTTAAAATCTCATAATGAATGACATAGTTATAGCCCAGACAAGCTCATTTATGGCTATTTTTTACCTTTGAACTCAAAGTGTGACCTTGACCTTGGAGATATTGAAGTAATTTTTTCGCGCGACACACCGTCTAATGATGGTTAACAAATGTGCCAAATGATTTTAAAATCTCACAATGAACGACAAAGTTATGGCCCGGACAAGCTTGTTCCGCCCGCCCGCCAGCCAGCCCGCCAGCCCGCCAGCCAGCCAGCCAGCCAGCCAGCCCGCCCGCATTCGCCAATCTAATAACCAGTTTTTTCCTTCGGAAAACCTGGTTAAAAACTCATTTTACTAACAACATACGACGCACATGATAATTACTTTTGACCCAGGGGTCAGATAAAAAAATGTGACAGAGGAGGCTTAAGCCCTTTGGATACAAGAAAATATTTTTTAACTAACCTTCACTTTAATGTTGATGATTTACTATTATGAAGGCTGACAAGTCATTCAAATTCAAATCATATTAAAACAGGAGTCCATAGTAGGACTAGTGAGAAATTATTGGGAATAAATGCTCTAAGAATTTTTAATATTTCATCACTTAGCGTCAAATAAAATGAAAAACTTTTAACTGATCCCTGATTGGTATAGCCTATTTTCATGTTAGTAGTATAGATTGCAAAACAATACTTTCTCCTCATTGCACCATCTAAACACATCCATGTAACACACCAAAAATCAATGCAAGAACAATCAATTTATTTATCTTATTTCATTCCTGCACCTTTTTCAGGAGGTCCTGCAGTATCTCAAACAGCACGGTCTGCCTGGTCTCTCCCTGGAGCAGGTCAGCAGGGCAGGCTGACAGTATAACCTCAACCACCTGCCTCCACGAGTCAAACCCCTGCTGCTTGCAGAACAGACTTTGGCACACCTTGTTACGCTCAATCACCATTCGCAGAATATCCTCAATCTCCTAAAGATTACAACAAAATGTTGTTGTTTTTTTTAATTCCGCACAAGGACAGTCCTTGGATACATCAAACTATGGTTATTACTTTATATATTGGCTTTGATATCCCAAGACTATTGTTACAGTAGTATACAGATTTTTTAACATTAACCATATGTCTGAACTGTGGTGACAAAATGCTGCACGTAAACCAAACATTGTTCTTAAAGGTTTCCAAGTTTGATGAGTATTATCTAATAAAATACTGAGATTTATACGCATATTTGTTTTTATATTAATTATATCGTAAGCCTAAGTCTTATTGACACACAAAATTTCGTTCAGTAAGGAGTACCAGTACTTAATAAGGGGAAATCTTGAGCATGCTCAGCCAATTTAAAACATTAGATTGACAACAAAGGAATTACACAACCATAACTGAGGCTTGCTCTGGAAAAACCAGGCTTAATGCATGTGCATGAACTGTCATCCCAGTTATATAAACATGTGCAGTCAATACAGGCTACTCAGGGATGACACTTTATGCTTTTATGAATTTTTGTTTAAAGGATGAATGTTCTAAATGAAAATCAAGGCAATATGGCAAGCGTTTTCCCTGACTAGTCTGAGCCAACTGCACAGGCTAATCTGGGACGAAACTTTACACAAATGCATTAAGCCAGTTTTTTTACAATACAAGGCTCAATTTTTAATAATTGCCATAGATTATTGTTAATCTTACAATCTTAAACTTTTCAAACAAAGAACTTTGAAGCTTATGACCCTATATAAACTCTGGCCAGGCCAGGTGTGTTACCTCGAGTATTCTCTGCCTCTGCCCAGCCATTGTGGTTCCCTGCAGGTTGTTGAGTTCGTTCAGCAGGATCCTGTGGAGAGTCTTCACATCGTAGAACGTCACCCCATCCTCATCTTTCCTTTCAGTGCTACCAACAACCTGTGAAAGGTTTCAATAATACATCAAACATATTGACATAAGGGACCAATATGAAAATAAAACATAGAGCTTTTTTATTTAGTCTTTCTTCTATTATATTCAAAGTCGCGAGCATAATTTGATCACTGCGATATTTGTCAAAGCCACATGCAATAAAGCAGTACCTGCTGAATGAGGTTTGTGTCAAAGAACTCCAGGTTCATGTGTTCCGGATACTGCTGGTGAAAGCTGAGGGTGTCCAGGATACTCATTATACGACGCCGGTACTGGCGCCCTGCAATGGAATACAGTTGAATTGCTAGGATAAAATACCTCTTGAATGTGAAAGCATTGTCTATTAATGGTATTGTCAAAGGTTAATGTGACAACTCAGCATTATTATAAATCCTTCAAGTGTGCCCACGACCTTCTGAAGGTGTGACTGACTCGTTAAATCTGCATATAAGCTCAATCTTATATCTTATTGCAGTTTTTGAAAAATCCTTCATTGGGTATAGGGGACATGGATCAGATAATAAAGAAGAGAATCAATCTATAAGCTTTGAAATACAACCGTGACCATGAGTGGCATGTCTGAACATTGTCTCAATGACCTGTACATTTGCAGCAAGTTTCATGAAATCTGTGAAAAGACAGAGGATATATGGAGCGGGCATGATAGTGTTGCAAACAGACTGTCAGAATGACTGATGGACAGACATAGGCCATTCCTTTAATTCCATGTGTGCTTGGTTGCCAGTAAAACGAAAGCCAGGCTTGTAATAGTAACAAGACTACCAGACCTTGTGGTGGGCAATGGATTTGTTACTTTTGCGAAAGCCGCAATACTTTCACAGATTTTCAATCAGTTTCTAAATGCATGTGCGTAAAGTGTCTTCCCAGACTAGCCTATGAAGTCTGCATCAGGTCAACACTTTTTCCTTTTAAGGAACTTTTGGTATAAAGGAAGTCTCTTCTAAACAAAAATCCAGTCTAGGCTGAAAGTGTTGTCTTCATTTAGCCTGTGTTGGCTGCTGATTCTAATCTGGGACAACAACTTACGGACACACATTATGGCCTAATTTCCCAAAGAAAGGCTCATTTTAAACCTCTGACATTCCTGGAGTACTGTGAGGACTGGTTTATGTCTGCCAGTCTGGAGGACAGCAGCTCCGACTCATCTGCGCCACCCACTGGCTGCAGCACTGAAATACAAAAGAGTGTAAACTGAGCCTCGTTCTCAGCATATCAAGGTTTATGCATGTGTTTAAAGTGTCTTTCCAGATTAACCTTGACGTTTTCCGCTCGTATGGAATTTTCTGTTTATAGGAAGTCTCTGCTAAACCAAAATCATGTCAATGCAGAAATTGTAGTCCTTGATAAGCCTGTGTGGACTCACAGGCTAATCTTGGAAATACTTTAGGCACATGCATTAAGCCCTGTTTTCTCAGCGCAAGACTGAATAATGTTGACAACACTGCAATTCACCAGTAGAAACGCTTAAATAACAAAATGAGTTTGACAATTTTTTGTTAGATTTCACGTTTTAAATATAAAACAAACAAAATTCTAACTCAGAAAAGAAATATCTTTACCATGTACTATCCAAACGCAAAAAATAAGCAAATAAAGAAACAAGGGACAAAATTGTCACAAAACCAGGTTTTCATTGTGAAAAAAAAATCTGATAAAGGGAGAAAACTCAAACTGAACTTTTCAAATGAACAAACAAAATAAACCCCCTTTGTAAGTTTGTTTTTAAAAAAAATCTATTTTTAGTCGTGGCGACCTTGACATTGGAGATATTGACGTGATTGTTTCGTGCGACACACTGTCCCATGATGGTGAACAAATGTTCCAAATGATTTTAAAATCTCACAATGAATGACATAGTTATGGCCAGGACAAGCTCATTTATGGCCATTTTTGACCTTTGAACTCAAGGTGTGACCTTGACCTTGGAGATATCGACGTAATTTTTTCGCGCGACACACCGTCCAATGATGGTGAACAAATGTGCCAAATGATTTTAAAATATGACAATGAACGACATAGTTATGGCCCGGACAAGCTTGTTCCGCCCGCCCGCCAGCCAGCCAGCCAGCCCGCCCGCATTCGCCAATCTAATAACCAGTTTTTTCCTTCGGAAAACCTGGTTAATAAAACAAGATATGTGTTTGTCAGAAACACTATGTCCCCTACTGCGCCGCTTTGATTTATAATTTTTTTTTATCATTTGGCAGGTTCAGATTATTTATACAAGGGAAGAAATATTTTTTAAAGGGATATAATAAAAATATTACTTCCCTTATAAAAATGCTCTGTACCTGCCAAATGAGAAATAGAAATTATCTCCCTATAAAGCTAATTACTTCCCTTGGATTTGTTTTTTTTTAAACTTTGACCTTGAAAGATAACCTTGACCTTTCACCGCTCAAAATTTGCAACTCCATTAGATACACATGCATGCCAACTATCAAGTTGCTATCTTCAATATTGCAAAAGTTATAACCAATAATAGTTTTCGAACGGAGGGACAGACTGACGGACGGACAGTTCAACTGCTATATACCACCCTACCTAGTGCATAAAAAAGAGTAAATACTTTCTGACAATTACCCCCTGCTCCAGGTTTGCAAAGTTCCTTATTTTTGCATTTTAGCAACTTAAATAAAATAATTTGGTTAATTGATCATTTAGCTTTATTTGTTTTCTCTGCTTAAACATTGGTATCAATGAACTTATCTTTAATAACTAGTTTTAACATTTCAAATTACAGTGAAATTACTGAATTGCAGTATTTCATTTAAAATTCTCATTGCAATCCATGAGAGCTAAGTGGACACATGTTCTGACTGTAAACAGTTTTCACCTACCGTATGTCTGGTCCACCTATCGTATGTCTGGTCCACCTACCGTATGTCTGGTCCACCTACCGTATGTCTGGTCCACCTACCGAATGACTGGTCCACCTACGGTATGTCTGGTCCACCTACCAAATGTCTGGTCCACCTACCGTATGTCTGGTCCACCTACCCTATGTCTGGTCCACCTACTGTATGTCTGGTCCACCTACCGTATGTCTGGTCCACATACCGTATGTCTGGTCCACCTACCGTATGTCTGGTCCACCTACCGTATGTCTGGTCCACCTACCGTATGTCTGGTCCACCTACCCTATGTCTGGTCCACCTACCATATGTCTGGTCCACATACCGTATGTCTGGTCCACATACCGTATGTCTGGTCCACATAACGTATGTCTGGTCCACCTACCGTAGGTCTGGTCCACCTACCGTAGGTCTGGTCCACCTACCGTAGGTCTGGACCACCTACCGTAGGTCTGGTACACCTACCATAGGTCCGGTCCACCTACTGTAGGTCTGGTCCACCTACCATATGTCTGGTCCGCCTACTGTATGTCTGGTCCACCTACCGTATATCTGGTCCACCTACCGTATGTCTGGTCCATCTACCGTAAGTCTGTTCCACCTACCGTATGTCTGGTCCACCTACGATATGTCTGGTCCACCTACTGTATGTCTGGCCCACCTACCGTATGTCTGGTCCACCTACCGTATGTCTGGTCCACATACCATATGTCTGGTCCACCTACAGTATGTCTGGTCCACCTACCGTACGTCTGGTCCACATACTGTATGTCTGGTCCACCTTCCGTATGTCTGGTCCACCTACCGTAAGTCTGGTCCACCAACCGAGTGTCTGGTCCACCTACTGTATGTCTGGTCCACCTACCATATGTCTGGCCCACCTACCGTATGTCTGGTCCACCTACCGTATGTCTGGTCCACCTACCGTATGTCTGGTCCACCTACCGTATGTCTGGTCCACCTACCATATGTCTGGTCCACCTACCATATGTCTGGTCCACCTACCGTATGTCTGGTCCACCAACCATATGTCTGGTCCACCTACCAAATGTCTGGTCCACCTACCGTATGTCTGGTCCACCAACCGTATGTCTGGTCCACCTACTGTATGTCTGGTCCACCTACCATATGTCTGGTCCACCTACCGTATGTCTGGTCCACCTACCATATGTCTGGTCCACCTACCATATGGCTGGTCCACCTACCGTATGTCTGGTCCACATACCGTATGTCTGGTCCACCTACCGTATGTCTGGTCCACTTACCGTAAGTCTGGTCCACCAACTGAATGTCTGGTCCACCTACTGTATGTCTGGCCCACCTACCGTATGTCTGGTCCACCTAACGTATGT
Source organism: Dreissena polymorpha (assembly GCF_020536995.1). Classification (NCBI taxonomy): domain Eukaryota; kingdom Metazoa; phylum Mollusca; class Bivalvia; order Myida; family Dreissenidae; genus Dreissena; species Dreissena polymorpha. The sequence continues at coordinate 60,094,603 of NC_068365.1, forward strand.
CTGGTCCACCAACCGTATGTCTGGTCCACCTACTGTATGTCTGGTCCACCTACCGTATGTCTGGTCCACCTACCGTATGTCTGGTCCTCATCAAAGTCATCCAGTATGAGTTTCATTAGGCGCTGGGTGTGTGAGCGCTGTCTGTTCAGGGAGGTAACTCTCAGCTCCACAGCCACTGTCTTCAGCAACCAGGATTGGTGGCGCGCCACAGGGTGCTCTGAAACAAATATCAGGTATCAGTAATTTGCAGTTCCTAAAAAATAACTGGCTGATATGTGTAATTTTCAAAACTAACATTTTCAAATTTTAACAACTTACAAATTCGATAATGGAATTACATTACAATTTTTTTAAATAAATATGTTATGTCCTCAAATAGCATCACTTATGGTCACTCTTTTGCAATATGAAAATATAACACTTAATGTCAGCTAAAGCTATTCTTTAAAAAAACTTCAGAACTGTTGAAAAATAGAAATTAAAGCTTACTAGAGAGATGCAAATACCGTACAAGTTACCGACAATCATTTTAAAAGCGCCTTACTGTAGTTTTTCTGCTCGTATGGTAGATGCTGGATCTGTCTGTACAGGAAGTCATGTGATGTGCGCAGGTACCGTAGGGTGGGGAGGGAAGTGTCCTTGTTGGCCGACAAAAGGTAGATGAGCTTGTAACAGAGTTCCGCAAGGGTGGGGGTGTCCACTAGACACTGGGGCCCATTCCCGCTGGAACCAACTCCCTTGGTAAGAATTGCCAGGATGGAATGAAGGCAAGTCTTCTGGGAACTGAGTATGCCTGGCAGAGAAGTGGCACATTAAGCTTCAAGTCTATATATTCAATTCAACAGGGCGAACATGGCAAAAAAATAAAAATAAAAAATTTAAAGGTGTGGGTTACATATTGAGCATACATGTTGATATTCAGCAACAGAGCAGACAAGGTTAATTATGCAAATTTTCAATAATTAAAGGCTCTATAAAGGTGAAGATCCGTAAATATTTACCAATTCTTAAATAATTTTTTTCATATTTTATTTAAAAAGGTTATCAAAAAACAATATGTATATGCTATTGGACATTACAATAAAAAAAAAAGCAATACAACTTGTTTGAGCTCTAAATAAAGTGTCCTCCACGTCAATTGTGTTTACAAACAGTCAGTTTATTTACATCGCTGTTTACTCGGAAAAGAGAAAGTGAAAGTGACTCAGGTCACCAAAAATATAACGATGATTTTTAATGTTTTCTGGTATCACCCACAAAGTAGGTCTCTTCTAAATGGTTAAAACGTTTGTAGTGATCTAATAAGTTACTTTCTGCTGGTTAAAAGTTGCTTAAAATAGAATTAAAATTGAATTTTCTTTTGGCTATTTTTAGCATATGTCACCGCTCTGAGGCTACACATCACGTTAGTTGCAAAAATGTAAACATTTAATCCAATTATGAAACGGGGTTATCTTCCATAATTCTTGACAACGTTGTACCTAAGCTGTTTTATTAGCAGTTTTAATGCAAGAGTAACTGAAATCCGGTAAAAATCAGACCAGTTGATATGCATAGTCATTGGATTTGTCACCTTTATAGAGCATTTAAAGGGCCATAATTCCAAAGTGCTTCAGGTAATATGGCTAGTTATACTTCTTGACATAAATTTTATGAGCACAAGCATTGTCAATAAATTTGATAAGATTAAAACAATTTGAGTTAAAGGGCAGAGAAGGTTAATTTTGCCGATATTTTATAATTCAAAGGCCACAGTGTGTGTGTCGAGCAATCTGGATGGTTATCAAACTTGGCTGAGATGTTGATTTTCTAAAGTACCTTGCTCACCAGAAGATTCGGCCATACCATCTTGATTTATAACATAAGTAATGAGCAAAATGTTGAAAATCTAAATTACTACATAATGCTTGTGTATAATGTCTACTTCTATGAAAAAGTAGGTTGCACAAACAACCAATTTTAAAATAACTTAGTTTAAAAAATCAAAATGTGAAGATTTACTTTATAATTAATGATAATCTTATTAAAAATTCCTGTGATCTGACAATTTACTCTTTTAGGTTTCTGCATTACAAGTCCACCAGTACAACAAACCTTGATCCTGAAGGTTTGTTTTGCTGACTGGTTTCCGGATCTCAAACCCCAGCAGATAATGAGCCAGGTTGGGAGCCGGCAGATCAAGGGAGCTAATCAGCAGCTTTAGCAGGTGCTGCCTGGTTGAGATGCGGGTCTTGGCTAGACTGGTTTCAGAATCCTGCTCAGCAATTTCGTTTTCCGTCTGTTGGTCATCTTCTGCGTCATCAGTTTCAAGGCATTCAACAAACCCGTGAAGGAGTAGCTCGTTGGTCTCCTGTTATTTTAGAGAAAATAAATAACATTAATTCATTGAGAATATTAGCCTGGCCAGTGGGAAAAAGTAATATTGCTTGATATATAAAATTTGAATATTTATTTTTAAACTAACATAAAATATAAAATTCAAAACATTAAGATATAAATTCAATGGATATTACAACTTCAAACTAATTATTTCTATACTCAACAGCTCTATTAACAAACACCTCAATGTAAAACCATCAACAATTGTGAATTTGAGCTGGATTAGGAAGAAAAATACTTTTCACCAATCGGAATAAGACCAAATAACGATCATAAAATCTGATTTAAAAAAAGAAATGTACATAAAATACAAAATAAAACTGATGAAAACAGGAGTCATCCCAACAACAACAACAAAGGTTTATTGTGATATGCAGGCCGCCGGCCCCTTCCACAGTTATAGAACATAATTATATATATATACAAAAGCATGTGTGCACCTAACATCATCAAGCATGAACTGGTATAGGTTTAACATATTGAAAAAGGTAGTAAAGCATAAGTAGCTACCCTACAACGTAAGTAACTCCTTACGTCTTACAAATGCAAGGTAAATATACGATGCTAGATCCTTAATATAAGTTTCATTTCGACTTGACATTAATACATGCAATTTCATTACATTGGGATTTATAAGAAATTTTCTCGGAATAAATCGTGCCCTTAAATCCTTAAACATTGGGCAATAAAAACAAAATGATTTTCCGTTTCAACTTGTTTTGAGTTACAAACTTTGCAAATTCTTTCATGTATTGGAATATTAGAATACCGGCCCTTTTCTATTTCAAGTTCATGGTAACCTGATCTAAATTGTGAATAGCAATGCCTGTATTTTCTTATACATAGAATGTCAAGGTACCTTTCATGACTGTACGATGACTTTATATGTTTATACACCCATCCCATTGGAACCGTCAATTCCAATTATGGGGGTTTAAACCAGTTTAAGGGGGCATGAAAAACAATAGCAAATCACCCAAATGATAAATACTGGTATCACTCTCTTGGAAAAATACAAAAAGACATTTGGGGTTTAAACCCTTTTGATGGTGCGCTGAACCTCACACTTATCCCAAAATCAATCAGTAGCACACACATGAAAACATAATTGATGTCATAGTCATGACATTATCATACAAACAGGAAATCAATAAAATAGAATATAAATTTGTATGAATTGCAATTTATTTCCTCATTGATTTAATGTGCACCAGAGCAACAGAACAACATTATGGGGCACAATGAAATGAAGTTAATACAAATAATAAAATTCCTTGTTGTTTTAAAGATTTCAGAAAGAATAATATTACCTGTAATAAAAACGTTACAAAACAAACGTTACATTTGATTCCAGCAAACCTCATTTCTTTATAGTTGTTTATAGTGTTTGGTTGCATTTTAAATGTGGTGTTTATCAATTTACTGGACTGATTGCTAGCCAAAATTAAGAGTCTAGAAAGATTTTTATATCTAAATTATCTTTTTTTTGTTGAATGCTTGACAAAAAGGCTCGTGCTTTTTGTTTTCTAAACCTTGCATGATAAACCTGATCTATAATCAACACTAACCTATTATTCTATTTATCCCACTTTTTATTCAGTAAACCTTTTTATTTAAACAAAATAAGTTTAACTGGATAATTCTGCTGGATTTATGACGTCATTTTGTCGAAAAAACGTCATTTCATGCCGTGGTTTATAGCAGAAATTTAATCAATGGGGCTTCAATCAACCGAATTCGCTGTAAAAGTGGGATAAAATATGTTAAATTACTTTATGAGCAACAACTTGTATCCTGTATATCAGGTTATTGTCATAAGCAGCATGTTTTATTAATGTAAATGTTAGTAAACAAAAACTTTGTTTTAAAACTAACTTCAAAATCCTCAACAACCAGTTTCTTAAAATTGAGTCAACTGGTTGTTTTACACTTCTTCTTTGTTTTTCTTCGAGTCAATGTGTCAAGTGTAAAATGCAAATCAACCAAGAGACTGAAAAAGCATGCTCAATTATACTTGACTAGGTAAATATTTTTAAAACATGTGTCAGTATATCACATTTTATGGAAAACGGGACCATTGATTCAATCATCCCATGTTCTCTAGATAGTAAAACCAATAGATAAAGTCATAAACTATGTAAATTATCTAAGATTCACTTCACCTCATCACATGAATGATCACATGGACTGGACACAGGTTACATATGAGGACATCAAAAAGAAATCATTTTGGGTTATCATATACATTTATCTTATAAATACCTGAAGTCAGGTTGTTGACATTATATATTTATCTCAACCTAAGATAGTTACACTCATTTAACTAAGATAGCTGCAATCATAGTTCATTATAGGATTGAATCTATCAAGTAAATTACATACTAAATATAAAGCAGTCTTTGGACTTTGATTCCTCTGCATTAATTGTGGTCCGTGTGTCACCAGTTGAAAGGGCATGTAAATGTTTTAATAAGATATTTCATTTCAGTCATTCATAATAATCATGTACAGCCTAATTGGACCACTTGACCACCTACTTAAAAAATAATGGAAAACAAAGCACAGTTTGATAAGAGTTCCTGTGACTCAAATACAGACTGATTCTAGTTCTGATTCTTATTTGATTGAAACTTGGCACATGTGTTCCAGGTCATTGTGTAAAGTCACTGACTAAGTACCATAACTCTGCCATGCAATTAAGCCCTTTTTATTACTTAGAATTTTGGTTCCAGTAAACATGCAACTTCTCCATGTCATTATTTCTACCACAGGTTAGTAGTACCGCTCAGACTAGTTGGTGAATAGTTGAACTAACAAAACTGATTTAATTTTTAAGAAGCAATTTAATATGAGTAAATTTGTATCCTTGCAAAGGAATTTATCACCATGGAAAGTCCAAATCTAAAATTAAAGCACTGAGTCCAATTAAAATGAATGAAAATGTATGTACCAGAAAAACATCATAATAAACATCATACAATAAATTTAAGATATGATGTTATTGAAGAATTTGTATTATTGCTTTTAACATACCTAAATGTTAGTAAATTGAGTAATTATTTTTTTTTTTCACTTCTTTCAACCTTTATTTTATGGCAACATTCAGTTATTTAATCACCATTTTTGGTAAAGGGACCGTGTTCCTTTGGATAATCAGTTCACTCCGACTAAAATTGTTTAGCATTGATTGTTGTTTTTTTTTTGCAAATAAATATATGCACTTAAAAATTGAGAAGATAAGTGTTTTCAATATTTTATTTACTAAAGTCAATCTTATACAGCTGGGTGGGAGATGAATTAAATGTGGAAATTTATCAATATAAAAAAAAAATTATTATTTTAAAACCTTCCATTGGGAATTTAAAGGCCCCCAATGGGACTTCTTCTTCATTGGGAATGTGGTCGTATAACACAGTCTTGGCCGTAACCCGCTCCACCAACACAGTCTTGGCCGTAACCCGCTCCACCAACACAGTCTTGGCCGTAACCCGCTCCACCAACACAGTCTTGGCCGTAACCCGCTCCACCAACACAGTCTTGGCCGTAACCCGCTCCACCAACACAGTCTTGGCCGTAACCCGCTCCACCAACACAGTCTTGGCCGTAACCCGCTCGACAGTGTCCAGTGATTTTTGCGTCGGTCGAGTGAAAATTCTAAGACAGTAGCCCGATGGGTCGAGTGCTTTTTTTGTGTCCGAACTTAGTAACCAGTACGAAATAGCTTCATATAGACGCTTATTCAAGACTGCATTGGTTATTTCCCTTGAGCACTTATTGATTAGACGCTTATTGAACAGTGTTGTAAGTCGATCTCGCGAGACGTTATAACAATTATTATTACTTGGTGGAGAACTTGCGGTGATACATTTATTTTAATGTATTTTCTGTGTTATTTTGAGGGCGCATCGCACAAACATCAACAGCAAAATGAGAATGAAGGTAGCAACACAAAATATGAACAACAAAACGAAAATTCCAAATGTCATGGAAAAATAATCAGTCTTGGCTTCGTTTTGATGTCTCCAAGTATTGAGAAATTTGATTATGCGCCTGCATTGCTGACTTGCTGGTATATGCATGTCATACATAATGTAAAAAAATATGCAATTAAATATCATGCACTAACTAATAAGTATAGTTTTTTACAGTCAATCCGACAATCTGTCAAGGAACAAATCCTGACAGTACATTCAAAGGTGTATTATACTGCATTTTAGATGCTGGTACAATCGGCAAGTCGGCGACAAATCATATGTGGCTTAGGCAATAGAACTACTGCTTCAAATGTCGTTGTAGATTTAGAATACTCAGAAGTTTGGGCAGGAAAGTTGCCTCCTTGTGCTACGTCTTATGCACAGTTATTATTGCTAGTTTGACATTTTATTTACTTTATTCCGATATGTGTTTGGAAAATTTATATCATGTTATACAATTGTTTATTTTCAGGCCACCTTAAGGAGCATACATGATATGTCAGACCTGGATGTCGGAGACTCAGACAATGACCAAGATGGAATGGAGATGTCAGGAGACCTTGTGTTAATTTTTTGTAAGATATTAACTGTGAATAAAAACAGAATCAAGTGTTTATTTGTTTAATCTTTATTGTTCTATGTTTCATTATTACAAACATAGTTACAAATGTAACAGAATTATAACTTTTAATTCGGGCTAGTTAAAATTGATTTCGAGCTAGTGAAATTTCAAAGCTGGTAGCCCAACCAGGCTAGCGCCTAAAAAAAATTAATGCCAAGACTGATAACAACCCCGACTTCGAATTTAAAAACAACAACACTGACATTGATCATGAATCTTGAATATTTAGAAGCACTACAATTCAGTGGCAACTTAAAATTGTAAAAAACTTCTTAAACATGCAGATATCCTACCCTGTGTTCAGTGTAGAGAGTGATCAACTCTGCCTGTATGGGGCCTGACTTGCAGACCATGTAAAGAATCCTCATGGCCGACAGAGCGTGTTCTGGCATTGTACTGTTGAACATCAAGTACCTGCACAATAAATTCATTGAAAACATCATTACACCATAATTGATATAAACCCTTTTCCTCTCAGAAGCAAAGTGAAAATGGCTTATGCAAACAGCATAAAACCCATCAGTATGTTAAGGTAGGTAGCTTTTTAAACATGAATCTAGTTAGACAGGCATTTCATTTAATTAGATTTTCTCAAGGACTATAAATATGTGAAAATGCCTGAGTGGGAAAGTGTTAACTGGCATGATAATGCTGCCACCTTATGGGATAAAATAAGAAGTTACAGTGAGCTGCTTTATGGGAATACTGGGCTTAATGCATGTGGATAAAGTGTAGTCTAAGATTAGCCTGTGCAGTCCACAGAGGCTAACCAGAGACGACACTTTTTACTTTAGCCCGATTTTCTCAAAACGAGGCTTTCAAAGTGAAAAAATTAACGTAAGCCTACAAGCCCTGAACTGATAAATGTTAAATTTAGTTTGATTATATTCTCAGTTTGATATGGGTCATGCTCTGTGAATAGGTGGTTAAATGCATGTGCGTAAAGTGTTGTCCAAGATTAGCCTGTGCAGTCCGCACTGGCTAATCAGGGACGACACTTTCGGCTTTTTATGATCATATTTTTTTTTTAAGAAAGTTTTTTCATCACAAAAACCCAGTTAAGGAAAAAAGTGTTGTTCCTGATTAGTCTGTGCGGACTGCACAGGCTAATCTGGGACAACACTTAACACACATGCATTAGACCCCCCTTTTCACAGGCGCGGCTCATATATTCTGGCTTTGAGACAATGTCTTATTGCCATCTGTTAATACAAGGATTTAGGATTGCTTGGTAGAATCGCTAGTTTTTATGACTGGAAGGAAACTTACTATTTGTACATCCTTGCAATGTGATAAGTTGCATATTAGTGTAGCTGTTGCACCTTTCTTTATTGATAACGTTAGCTTAAAAGTCAGCCACAGCAGCCCTAACTTAAATTAACAATCTGACTAAACAATGTCTTAAATGAAATGTAATTCTAAAGTATGCATTATCACCTTAAACTAAATGGATTTTTTTATTCAAAGTTCTGTCTGTGACTGCAAATCAATGCTCCATGGGTATGATTTAAAAACCACCTCAGGGGCGAGAAAAATACCCTATCCCCCAAACAGGATTCAATTAAACTCTCTATTTTAACAAATTAATAACTACTTGTAAAATAAGATTGAGATTTCAAGAAAGTAAATCAGCAGAAAGGAGGAGAAATCACACCGCTGATGTCCCTTACTTGGTGATGGTGACAATAAAGTCTGCCTTGCCAGTGCGTGGGTTGATACTCAGCAGAAGCCTGTTTAGGGGCGTAACCAGGATAGAGGCGCCAGACTCCCTCACCATAGCAACAAACTCATCCTCCTTGACCATGCTTTCCCCTAGCAACTGTAGGCATAGCAATGCCGACCTTTCCAAATGCTTCTGACCTATAAACATTCAAATGTCATATTTTTTCTATAATATTGGTCATTTAAAAGCTGAGTTGAAAATTCGCACAAAACCGCAAGCCCTTTATTGGTAACTCTCAAACCGGAATTACTCAGTTTTTCTGTGCCATACAAACAGGCATATCACATTTTCTTAACCCTTTCAGTGCGGGAACCGAATTTTAAAGGCCTTTGCAAACAGTTTGGATCCAGATGAGACGCCACAGAACGTGGCGTCTCTTCAGGATCCAAACTGTTTGCTATTCTGATAGTATTCTTTGAAAAAAAATCGAAGAAAATGCGAATTTTATAAATTCAGCAGACGACATTTAGTAGACGACAAATTTCCCAGCATGCAAAGGGTTAATCTTAGTTATACAAATTTGAGCCTGTGTTGTTCAACTGCATATCGCAATAACTTTAAACAGGTAGCTAACAAAATTCTATGATTTGCCAAAACAAAAGTAAAGTTTTCACAGACTATCATCAAAACACACTAAACCCAAAATAGCAAAGATTTATTAAAATCAAATTTAATCAACACAATAACTTGTGCATCTCTTCTAAACTTGATTCGGTAAACAAAATATTGTCGTTTTACAGTTTCTCTACTTTACTACATCAGTTTTAACTTTACTATTTTCTCTTATTCTTCCTTAGCAGTTCTTTAAAAAAAAAACTGAACGCAATCATTTGATCAAAATAACTTAATGATATTGCAAAATTATTCCAAGATTTCAGTATTACCAGCAGTGGAAGTGAAGGTCTCAAAATGCTTCATTGTGTCATCAAGTATGCGCACCACCTGAAGTAGAACAGATATTTATGGATTGAATTATTTACAATTTTGAGTACAATAATATTCATAGCATTTAACATAACCAAATAAAGTAATACTATTGAAACATCAAACATACATCTGTAAATATTTTTCGGTATTGTTATCTCATTGTTTTGGGTGCATTTATATAAAATCATGCATTTCATGACAATAAAAAAGCACAAAGTTTTTCAAAACCATAAATAGGATCTGATGCTGAAAAAAAAAGGAACCAGTCTGCATTAAATGTAAACAAAAGCTGTCCCAAGAAAGCCCGCTAAACTATTCTTAAGCTTTGATAGTGTAATGTACATTTTCTGTCCTCCACATGATATATTGACACATTTTACAATGAATATCTAAAACAGCTACATTGTTACATGCAAAATTAAATATAGATAAAAAAAATTAGTTCAATTAATATCCCCTTCCAATAATAAATTTTGTGACTGACGCATTGATGGACTGACAATACAGATGCACAGACAAGGCCAATTCTATATCCTTCCACCTTTGAAGGGGTATAACAACAAGAGCTGTCAGAGGACAGCGCGCTCGACTTTTCGAGTGCTTGACAGTATAACGTAAGCCATCATGGGGAAATTGTTCATATTAAATAATTTAGTAGACGATCTTTCAAAAATAAAAAAAGGAAAAAAAATTTTTTTTTTGGGGGGAGGGGGGGGGGGGGGGGGGGTGAGAGGGGGTATAATGTGGGGTGTGGTCATTTATTAGACGATCTTTCAAAAAGTAACAAAAATAAAATAAAAATGGGGGGAGGGGTAGGGGGTGAGAGGGGGGGGTATAATGTGGGGTGGGGTAATTTATAAGATGATGTTAAAAAAAAATGTTTGGAGGGGGGGGGGGAGGGTGGGGGAGTAGGGGGGTGAGAGGGGGGTATAATGTGGGGTGGGGTAATTTATTAGATGATGTTTAAAAAAATGGGGGGAGGGTTCGGGGGTAGATGGGTGAGAGGGGGGTATTATGTTGGGTGTGGTAATTTATAAGATGATGTTTAAAAAAAGATTTTTTTTCTGGGGGGGGGGGGTTGGGGGGGAGGGATTCTGGGTAGGGGCATGGGGTATTGTTTAGGTGGAATCCATTGTGGTATTCAGGTAAGTGTTGTTTTGTCAAAGTAATAATGAAATGTGATCATAAATAAAGAAGTTCTGGCAATTTAAGCAAAATGTTCAATTATCTAAGTGGAAAAGGGGCCGAATTATGACAAAAAGCTTGATATAGTTATCTGCTCTTGTTTATAGGTTGGGGTCATGTTGGTAAACAAGTATGCAAAATATAAAAGCAATATGTCAAAGGATATAGGAAATATTTGGGGTAGTACGCAAAGTTTAACATAGATTTATCAATAATATGCATATTCTAAGTATAAAAGGGGCAATAAATCTGTCAAAATGCTTGATACAGTTGTATGCTCTTGTTTATAGGTTGGGGTCATGATGGTAAACAAGTATGCAAAATATGAAAGCAATATGTCAAGGGACATTGAAAATATTTGGGGTAGTACGCAAATTTTAACATTTGCTGCATATTCTAAGTGGAAAAGGGGCCATAATTATGAAAAAATGCTTGATAGAGTATTCTGCTCTTGTTTATAGGTTGGGGTCATCTTGGTAAACAAGTATGCAAAATATGAAAGCAAAATGTAAAGGGAAAATGAAAATAATTGAGGTAGTACGAAAACTTTAACATTTGCACGCTAACGGAACGGAACGGAAACGCCGACGCCGGGGTGAGTAGGATAGCTCCACTATATATATTTCATATATAATAGTCGAGCTAACAAAAATGTATAGCGCAGATGCCCATGCCGACAAATTAGTGAGTGGTATAGCTAAAACCATTTGATGAATAGCTAGTCAGCTAAAAACAGACTTAATACAGAAGCTTACCTCTTAAACCAACAACAAACACAACGAGTACAACCAATTAAATCATTAACTACTCCTTATTAACAAAAAAAAAAACACAAAAGAAAATGAAAAATCTGAGAGATAAAGGACCTATTATTGACAGAGTTGAACTGGGTACAAGTTTTTATTTTATGCTTTCCGGTGGTTTATAGAGAAATATCAGTGAAATACAACTGGTATTTCACTGTTTTAAACAGTGAAAAGTATCGATATTTTTCACTGTTTTAATGTAAAACAAGGGACAAAATTGTCACAAAACCAGGTTTTCATTGTGAAAAAAAAATCTGATAAAGGGAGAAAACTCAAACTGAACTTTTGAAATGAACAAACAAAATTATCCCCCTTTGTAAGTTTGTTTTTAAAAAAAATCTATTTTTAGTCGTGGCGACCTTGACATTGGAGATATTGACGTGATTCTTTCGTGCGACACACCGTCCCATGATGGTGAACAAATGTGCCAAATGATTTTAAAATCTCACAATGAATGACATAGTTATGGCCAGGACAAGCTCATTTATGGCCATTTTTGACCTTTGAACTCAAAGTGTGACCTTGACCTTGGAGATATCGACGTAATTATTTCGCGCGACACACCGTCCAATGATGGTGAACAAATGTGCCAAATGATTTTAAAATCTGACAATGAACGACATAGTTATGGCCCGGACAAGCTTGTTCTGCCCGCCCGCCAGCCCGCCAGCCAGCCAGCCAGCCAGCCAGCCCGCCCGCATTCGCCAATCTAATAACCAGTTTTTTCCTTCGGAAAACCTGGTTAATGATGTCATTTTTTCGACGAAATGACGTTATAAATCCAGCGAAATCATCCAGTTAAACTCTTTAACAATGTAAATAAACGATGAAAAAGCATACAATAAAAAGAAAATTTGTTGGATTCAATGGAATATCGATTTGAATTCACTTGTGATCATAAAAATATATATTTTCACTTGTGGCTGTGCCACTCTTGAAAATATTATTTTATATGATCACTCGTGAAATAAAATCGATATTCCATCAAATCCAACAAATATCCTCTATACATTAACACATAAATAACTCCAATAAGCCTAATTCATGGAATACTGGGCTTTATGTATGAGTGTTAACTGTTGTCCCAGATCAGCCTGTGCAATCTACACAAGTTTATCAGGAAATACACTTTCCACTGTTATGGATTTCTTTGTTTTAAGGTATCATATTCAAACAAAAAATTCCAGTTAAGGCGGAAAGTATTGTCCCTTATTAGCCTTTACAAACTGCACAGGCTTAACTAGGACAACATTTAATGCAAAGGCATTAACCCCAATGTCCAAAAACAAGGCTAAAATAAAAATCCCACTTCCTACCATCTGGAAGAGACGGCTATCCCTGAGCATGTGCAGTAGGATGGTGAAGCCAGCAGGTTTGTTAGCGAGCACATGACCGGCAGGTCCATCCACCACCTGATCTACAAAGTGGTCTGCCTGCACGTCGTACTCCTGCAGGAGCTTGTGGAGGATGCCCAGGCATGAGGCTGCAATCTCCCACTGAAACAGGGGGGGGGGGGGTATTTGGGATTAAATAATGGGAAAATGAAGTTAGGTATTAGAAAAACGTTTTTACAGTGGTGAAGAGTACCCCAGACGCCACAATTAGTAGTATGTATCAAGTTTAAACCACACAAAAATTGGACATCTGGGCATAATCGCTTTTGAACAAAGTTAAAAAAAAAAAATACAACATGATGTCATACCAAAATTTGAACATTTTGGCCTGGCCTTTAGTTTCAGAGGGACAGTCTGTAGCAACAATCATTTTACAGGAAGACTAAGATGAAAAGGGGCTTAACTTTTGTACACAAGACAATAAAAATTACATTTCACAAAACTTCATTTGATACAATCCAAGAAAGATGGAATATTGGCCGTCGAAAATTGTAGGAGAACCTTTCTGGCCAAATGTATGTCTGGGGACTGACTAACAGATGAACAAACAGACAAACGGACATACTTCCATATAGATTCCAGTATTAACCCTTTACTTTTTATCGGTGTTATTACAATATCAAATATTGAATGTGACACAATTAGTACTGTTTGTTATGCAAAAAAGCAAGGGCACATAAACAACCTGGATATACATTAAATTTTCCTTACGCATATTAAGCTTTAGAATTTTACAAAGACACTTAAAGCTTTTTAAGATCAAGTTTTTATCTACCACAATGTACGTGTATATTTAATTATTTCTTGTCATGTACCAGTTTGGTGGCCTGCCTTTATATCATTAAGGGGGATGCAATCATCTACTGATATGGAATACAGTTAAGTTCTACCTGACAACTTCATAAAAGTATCACATACTCATACATAAAACCCTTTTATATGTCAAAATACACAATTCGGCTCTATTTGTTAATTTATTAAAACAGTAAAAACAATAGATATGTTTGTCCGAAACACAATGCCCCCTACTGCCCCGCTTTAAAATATAAAAAAAAGTTTTGATAATATCCCTTTAAAAAATATTACTTCCCTTGTGAAAATGATCTGTACCTGCCAAATGATATAAAACAGAAATTATCTCCCTTTAAAGCTAGTTAATTCCTTTGGATTTTGTTTTTATCCTTTGACCTTGAAGGATGACCTTGACCTTTCACCACTCAAAATGTGCAGCTCCATGAGATACACATGCATGCCAAATATCAAGTTGCTGTCTTCAATATTGCAAAAGTAATGGCCAATGTTAAAGTTTTCAGACGGACGCACAGACTGACAGACAGACAGACCTACGGACTGACAGTTCAACTGCTATATCATATGCCACCCTACCGGGGGCATATAAAGCTCAAAAGTACTTAAGTAAGTAACAAAAAACACACCCGAACAACAGACTAAAATTGAACAAATCTGTGACATAGCTTTAAGAAAGTTGCTAAATGCCTATGAAATAAACATCAAACAACAGATGTGTTCGTCAGAAAAACAATGCTCCCTTTTGCGCCGCTTTGAAATAAAATTTCTATTTATCATTTGGCAGGTATAGAAATCATCTCTCTTTAAAGCTTATTACTTCCCTTGCATTTTGTCCAATCCAACCGGAGGGGGGGGGGGGGTGTGTGTGTCTGTAGACAGTCAAAAATGACCAAGTCAGACATCACTGACAACCAAGGCCTGTGGTTTATCAAAGAGATCATACGCAGAGTTCATCATGTATCTATGGACATAGGTCCACAGATATGTAATGAACCCTACCATTGACAAATTAGTACAGGAAAGAAATGATAATTATATCATTAAAAAAAACCTTTGGCAAATCAATCATTTGAGTTATAAACAATCATTTGAGTTATAAATAATCAAAATAAAAAATCTGTACAGTAACTGTGAAAAGAACTTAAATTCTTGGTAAGGAAATATATAATCTGAGATTTATAATTATATAAATTACTTCCCTTGAAAATAATTGTCTCTAACAAATCTCTATTTTTGGTAGCAAATTATTAAAAGCCACTTCCGTGACTGTAGATTCACCAATCAAAATGTGCAGCTCCATGAGATACACATGCATGCCAAATATCAAGTTGCTTTGTTCAATATTGAATAATTATCTCCCTTTTAAGCTTATTACTTCCCTTGGATTTGTATTTTTTACCTTTGACCTTGAAGAATGACCTTGACCTTTTACCACAATGTGTTTGTAAGAAACACAATGCCGCCTACTGCACCAATTTGATTTATTTAACAAAAATTATATAATTTGGCAGGTCAGATAATTATGTCCATTTCAAGCTTATTTCTTCCCTTGGATTTGTCTTTTCGACCCAGTGACCTAGTTTTTGACCCGGCATGACCCATATTCAAACTTGACCTAGATATTTTCTAGATACAATTTCTGACCAAGTTTTGCAAAGATCGGATGAAAACAATTTGAATTAGAGAGCGGACACGAAAAGTGTGACAGACTGACGGATATTGCGAAAACTATATCGTCGCTGTCGTTCTTAAACCTCGTAGCTCCAAAATTTTCAAAATATTTTTTTCGTCTTTTCCGAATATATTAAGTCTGGCGCGTGTTTTGTGCTATATCTTGTAGCTCTACGCTATGCCAATCAGAGCCCTTGAAAAAGCCACGTGACGAAATGTTGTAGAATGATTGTTGGCTTTTTTCCCGGTGAAAAGTCGCAGCGACGCCATTTCACCTATAGGTACGTCGTTTCGTTTGGACAAATTTGACAAAAACGTTTTTATAATTTTTTTTATTTGCAACTACGAGGTTTCCTATCAGGACGAATTGTCGGTTTTTTCTCTCTTCTGAAAAGTTGGCATTTTGTAGCTACGAGGTTTGAGAACGACAGCGACGATATACCCCCTTTTCTTTGAAAGGGGGCATAAAAAACACTCCCAGCCACCAACCTTTTCCCCAGAATTCACATATGCTCGAGTGCCAAACCTCAGCAGCACGTCATCCCGAATGTATGCCAGGTAGGGGTCTATTCCCGGGGATCTAAGTCCCGCCCCGAGAGCAGCAGGTACAGGAGTGTCGGTAAGAACTGTCAAGAACTCAAGGAAGGCTCGTGTCATTGGATACTCTTCATTTCTTGACTCCACCTCTTCCAGTTCCACTTTGAACCCACCAGAACTCTGGCCAAGGCTCGAGGGAATCGTTACCAGGATCTGAAGATGTATTTAAAAAAATTATAACAACACAAAGAGAATAATACGTTAGTGTTGAATACAGATAAGTTTATCAATTAAAAAATCAAATACTCAGTTAGTGCACAGACTTATGGCAAAGGCTTGAGGGATTGTAACCATGATCTGAAAATTATTTAAGAATTTTGTTACAGCACATAGAGAATGCTAGATATGCATTGAATACTGATAAGTTTATTAAGCAAGAAATACAATTCAAATACTAGGTTTGCGTTGAAAACTGATAATTTATTAAGTAAGACTTAGAATTCAAATACTAAGTCAGTTTCAAATACAGATGTCTATTTAGCATGACTTAAACTTGCTTAAGTACCCCCCCCCCCCCTAGTTTGCTGATACATTTTTTTAAGTAAAATAATTATAATAAGGGTTCATAGTCAATTAATTTGGTCTCATTGAATCATAAGAAAAAGAACAGCATCTCACCTGAGAAGCCTCCAAGGTCTGCCAGAGAGTTGCTGCAATCTCAGGAGTCCGTGCCAGGGCTGTGAGAGTACGTAGCAGCACAGACTTCATGTGGGGCGGAACGCTGCAACTCACCAGTCCAAACAGCAGCATCACCACGGACCAGTGCTGGTTCTCACACACCAGGATTCGACAGTTCTCATTCTGAAAGACAGTAGGCTTGTTTGTTTGAAATATTTTGCCATTTTCAACAATATTTCATTCACCACTGTCAGTTAACCCAAACAGACTTTTCCTAGGCAAGCTGAAAAACCAAAACTATTTGCAAATACATTTGCCAGAAACTGACACCTGCCTTACTTGAATTAGAGGTAGGAGGATATGCTTGTGTAAATAATTTTGTCCTTTCATAATAAATGTAATATGCATCAAAAGCAACTAGCTTTGATATGATACTCTAAAGTCTGCCCCCTGGAACAATGTATGTATAAAATTCATGCCCCCCAATTTGCAGAAAAGTCATCTCTGTAACCCTGACCTTGAGATTTATGAGCATATCTACTCTGGAACTGCCTCCTACCTGTTCACAGACTTCAAACCTGTTCACAGACTCCCCTACCTGTTACAGACTCCCCTACCTGTTCACAGACTCCCCTACCTATTACAGACTCCCCTACCTGTTCACAGACTCCCCTACCTGTTCACTGCCTCCCCACCTGTTACAGACTCCCCTACTTATTCACAGACTCTCCTACCTGTTCACAGACTCTCCTACCTGTTCACTGCCTCCCCTACCTGTTACAGACTCCCCTACATGTTCACTGTCTCCTACCTGTTCACAGACTCCCCTACCTATTCACAGACTCTCCTACCTGTTCACAGACTCCCCTACCTGTTCACTGCCTCCTTCCTGTTCACAGACTCCCCTACCTGTTCACAGACACTCCAACCTGTTCACAGACTCCCCTACATGTTCACTGCCTCCTACCTGTTCACAGACTCCCCTACCTATTCACAGACTCTACCTACCTGTTCACAGACTCTCCTACCTGTTCACAGACTCTCCTGACAAGCTCCAGTACAGACTGCAGGCCTTCCAGCTCCTGGGGTGTGATCGCCCGACTGTGCATCCGGTATGACACAGACTGGTCGCCCGAGGTCGGAGTCTCACGGCGCAGGCTGGAGAAGTACTGGTTCAGGGAGGTGAAGATGTGGTCCCAGGAGACTGGGCTTGATGTGTTGCCTGTAATCATGGATAAAACAAAGGCTCAAGACTCACCCACAGGGCATTGAAAAAAAGATAATTTATATCTTAAAAAGATCATGTATATCTTAACAAATATCTTCACAAATTTTCTGTAAAGAACTCATGTGTCCAATCAAATGAAAATCACAACAGGGCAATCCTTGAACAAGAAAATCTCTGAAAGTGATGGGGTCTCCCCAATGTTGAAGTTTGTCAATGAATGGGTTAATAATGTGGAAACAACTCATTATTCAAGAAGCAAATAATTCAGTTAAAACTTGCTGAAGCAGAAAAACATGTCAGAATGCCTATGTCCACCCTGTTATGATTCTGCATATACAATATGAAAATTGTTTGATCAGGACAACCAAAAAGTATATGCATGTCAACCTAATAGGGGTGATGCGTATGAATTGTCTTAAATACGGTCATTAGATTTCAAGATCAAATGCTTAAAATAATTATTATTTAAAATGCAACTTTTAACTAAAAAATCAATGGAGCGGAACCACTTCTTAATACATGTATGTGCATGCAAATCCTAAAAGACAGAGCACCTTAACTTTCATTAAATTCAGATAATTAATTCCACTGATTTTGTCTTAAAACAAAATCCATTAGAAAATGACACATTCATTATCAAAGGGCAATAATTCCCTTTAATACAATTAGACCAAAACACACTGACAAGGATCCAAATGTTCACCCTCAATGGATGCTGCTTATAAAGTTTCATGAAACTCAGATCATATATGACTGAGATCTCGTGCTGAAATCAAAAGTGACAAATATAATCAAAGGGAAATAACTCCCTGAAAATCATTTGACCGGAACAACCGGACATGGAACCAAACGTTCACGTATATCAAGTTTCATCGAATTCTGATCCTAAGTGTTGAAAAGTGTGACGGATATAAAGGATAAATTATATATGCGCTAAAAAATGACTGCTTCAAAATTTTGTTTGACGCCTCAAAATTTCTGACCAGGGGTCATTTGAATTCTGGATTTTAAATCTAATGACATCCCTGAGCTTGCTAGACCAGTTAATGCTTTTTGCTCACTGGGAAAAAATAGCGCTTAAAAACAATGAAAACGGAAATTTTTTCATTGTGAAATCTTTAGATTTGGAATTTTGAGTCAGTTTCATTTCTCATTGTACTACTTCACTTGCAGATAATGCCCTTTGGAACAAAATTGACACAACTTTCATTCCTTTTGGGAAGTTTTCTGAAAATGGGAACTTTTTCCTTAATTGAGGAAGTGCCTTTAACAGGTACTTTATAAAGAAGGAAAAAACAAGAAATGTGTCCACACGACACGGATGCCCCAAACTGTAACTTTGTCACTACCCAGTGACCTAGTTTTTGACCCGACATGACCCATATTCGAACTTGACCTAGATATTGTCTAGATACAACTTCTGACCAAGTTTGGTAAAGATTGGATGAAAACTATTTGAATTAGAGAGCGGACACAAAAAGTGTGACAGACTGACAGACTGACCAACGGACAGTGCGAAAACTATATACCCCCTTTTCTTCGAAAGGGGGCATAAAAATGCTAGGGCCTGTTAACCTACTGTTTATGTTGAGAGGGTTATGCAGTAAGTATCAAATATTAATCAATCACCCTACCGTTCATCTTGAGCAGGTTATAGCAGTGCTGGGCACTCTGTGTGGTGGAGGCCAACCCTGTCAGCATCTTGATGTACGGCACATACAGAGTTGCTGGCAGCAGGTCCCCTGCCATCCTCACGAACTTGTACAACGCAACCTGAAAACAAATAGGTGAAATCATAAAGGAAGTCGCATTCTTGGAAAGCTTACAAAAGTGTCGCCCCTTCAATCCGTACAGGATAATCAGGGACCACACTTTCTGCTTTTATAAAATTTCTTGTTAAAAAGAAGTCTCTTCAAAGCAAAAATCCAGTCATGGCCAAACAGTGTCGTTCCTGATAAGCTTGTGCAGTCCGCAAGACTAGACTTAATGCATGTGCCCAAAGTGTCTTTCCAGATTAGCCTGTGCAGACTTAATCAAGGACGACACTTACCTTTTTATGGAACTTTTTTTTAAAGAAGTCTCTTATGAGCGAACCTGTACAGGCTAAACAGAGATGAAACTTTACTCACATGCACTAAGCCAAGTTTTCTCAGTACAAGGCTCAACAACTTTTAACTATTGCCTCTGATACAGAACAAAAGAAAACAAGAGCACCGCATAACCGGTGCCAACGCTCTGCTGCGAAAGCATGTCAGAATTTTTGTTGTTGTTTTTTTAGAGGTCACAGGAAATTCGGACCTCAATGCTTAACGCTCTAAAGAAACAACAGCAACAGACTGAAGGATGACTTACAAACACTCAGAGAAGCTGTGAATTGTCTTTGTGATAAGAGCAAGAAAGAAATAGAGTTCATAGCCAGCTGAAAATGTCTGGATAAATACAAGAGTCTGAGTCATATCTGAAGGACAACACTGTAAAGCTTGCGAGTTCAATCATATTTCAAGCAAACACTGACATTGAGCAGTACCTGTCTAAACAGTCGAGTCTAGGAAGGATTTTAGACAGCATGCAGTCTCTAACACTCAAAATGAATCCAAACCAGCAGTTAACTGTGAAGAGACCATCAGAGCAGTGTTTTTTTTTGCCCAAAATTACCGCCGATAATCGGCTGCTTCCCAATTGCAAAAAATGACGTTTTTTTCCCAAAAATCTGACCAAAATTTCCCAAAAAATGACCAAATTTTTCCAATCAAGCCAATAAGATTACAATGTCATTTAGCGTTTATTTCGTAAAACGAGTGCCTATCGAGCTTGTCGAGTCTTCGCCGAATGACAACTGACTTGCGAATGTTCGCGAATGTAGCCGAATACGATTTTACGTTGCTATCCACACATCTCTCTCTATATTGCAGAGGATACCCACGATAGTCGATGTTTCCCGATTGTTAACGCCTGTTTTTACACACGTCCAAGATGGCGGCAAGCAGACGAGAAGTTTGCGATGAGCAGCGAAAATGATAAATAACAATAAAATTAACAGCAGGTATCACATGGTTATTAGGAGATAATTTAATGTGTGTGTTAATTAACGCAAAATACTATGTTTGAGATGAACAACAACAAATATTTATTAGAAATGTTCACAGTGAATGTGCGTCACTGAAATCTGTGTTGGGAAATTGGATTTCACAAAGTTAAAGCATTTAAGACGAGAACCGTTCGAAAATGGAAAGAGACAAACATGATTTGATTTATATGTTAGTGGATCTGTGTATATTCAGATTCATATTCTGATTTATTATGTTTGTCACGCTGTATAGTTTGGTGAAAAAGCATTGAACTGAGGATGTCAATTGTGCAAGAAATTAAAAGGTAAACAAATGAAATGTATTATTTTAGCTCCATTTAATACAACATTAACACAGCAAGAACACAAAAGTGTGTTTGTTAATATTTGTTAATGTCTTCACCATATCATATTTTACTTTAAAAAACATCCTGAATTAAATTCATACTCTTAAAGAGATTATGATTATATCATAATGGTACATGTATATTGAAGAATCTATAGATTATTGCAAGTTTAATATGCATGTGGAAGGATATTAACTAAACGTTGTAAGAAGACATAAAAGCAACACTTTATAATATAACAAGGGACAAAATTGTCACAAAACCAGGTTTTCATTGTGAAAAAAAAATCTGATAAAGGGAGAAAACTCAAACTGAACTTTTGAAATGACCAAAAAAAATTAACCCCCTTTGTAAGTTTTTTTTTTTTTTTAAATCTATTTTTAGTCGTGGCGACCTTGACATTGGAGATATTGACGTGATTCTTTCGTGGGACACACCGTCCCATGATGGTGAACAAATGTGCCAAATGATTTTAAAATCTCACAATGAATGACATAGTTATGGCCAAGACAAGCTTATTTATGGCCATTTTTGACCTTTGAACTCAAAGTGTGACCTTGACCTTGGAGATATAGACGTTATTATTTCGCGCGACACACCGTCCAATGATGGTGAACAAATGTGCCAAATGATTTTAAAATCTGACGATGAACGACATAGTTATGGCTCGGACAAGCTCATTTATGGCCATTTTTGACCTTTGAACTCAAAGTGTGACCTTGACCTTGGAGATATCGACGTAATTATTTTGCGCGACACACCGTCCAATGATGGTGAACAAATGTGCCAAATGATTTTAAAATATGACAATGAACGACATAGTTATGGCCCGGACAAGCTTATTCCGCCAGCCCGCCAGCCAGCCAGCCAGCCCGCCAGCCAGCCCGCCCGCATTCGCCAATCTAATAACCAGTTTTTTCCTTCGGAAAACCTGGTTAAAAATGCTGTCAAACATGAACTTAGCAATTTTTATTCTGTTTTTAAAATCATATTTATAATGTTTCCCAATTTCATGGTTTATCGCGCTAATTTTCCCAATCCAAATGCCACAGGCTGTAACAAAAAAAAGCAAACAAACTCACTGCAGAGTATATTGTAAGAATACCAAGTGACATATGTCAGACCTTCCAAATCATAGGCATTTGCAGTCTGCCTAGTGGCCAGGTCATTGTTGCAGATTACCAAAACAAAAAAGTGAAGCTGTTGGACCAGCAGTACAATGTGTCCAGTAACTGTAATGTGTCCTTTTCAAGTGGTCCATTTGACATTTCCCAAATCACATCCAGTGAGGTGGCTGTAACTTTCAATAAAGACGTTCAGTTTATCTCTGTGAGCAATGGGCAGCTGGTGAATGGGAGGAAGTTTTCATTACCGCATGCAGCTTATGGTATTGCCGACCATATATATATTGTATATCACCTCTGGCACTGCCCTGTACCACTACACTCTCACTGGAACACTCCAAAAAAAGTTGTATGAGGATGCAGGCGACTCTAATAGAGGTAACTTCTTAATTTTCCATAAACACAATAAAAACCTTATCTTTGTTGTTGATTTAAAAAATTATTTGATAATACTTTTGAACAGTTTTGAAATAATAGTTGAAGAAAAAAAAAAAAAGAGCAGTAGTGTTTATGCATATATTATAAATCTGATCTACTAATATATCACATGTTCTATGTTCTTCAGTGTGGAAATGTGCATTGAGTCCTGCTGGGGACCGTATCTATGTCACAAACTATCTGCAGCACAAGCTCCTCACTCTTGCAACAGATGGGACCCTGATAGCCATCTTCATGGACCCTTAACTACAAAAACCATATGGTTTACATGTCACACCTGCAGAACAAGTGTTTGTCTGCGGACACAGCTCTCATACTGTCATACAGATTGATTGTGAGGGGAGAAAGAAACTGGCCACTTTGGCTTCACAGAAAGATGTCTTGAGCCTACCAGCGTCTGTCTGCTGCAACACCAACACTCACCAGATGATTGTGGGACTAACTACTAACATTAAAATAATTGCTATGGACTTGCAATAGCCATTCCTGTGTAAAAAAATGATGCAAATACGTTTATAAATGTATTTTCCTTTTTTTTTTCTTTCAATAGCTTTTATGTTATCAAGGTTTTTTATCTAGGTCATGTTATTAACAAGTAATTAAACTTTATTTTGAAAATGAATTGTTTCAATGTCTTGAGATTACATCTTTTAAAACAAGCATGTATGACAACTGTCTACAATGTTGATGTTGATAAGTTCTTTATTCTGGCTTCATGTAATGTTTAAATGCATATTTTATGTTAAGTTATTATGAAGATGTTTTGAAATTTATTTATATATCAATTTTGATGTTTTTCATGATCTATTAGCAATTATTGAGGATAAATATGTTGATGTCATTTATGCTTTCTTTGTCCCCTACCGGTAAAACCGAAGGGGACTTATGATTTGCGCTCCGTGTGTCAGTCTGTCAGTCAGTCAGTCTGTCAGTCTGTCCGTCACACTTTTCTGGATCCTGCGATAACTTTAAAAGTTCTTCATATTTTTTCATAAAACATGGACAGATGGCTGTATGGAGATTATGCATGTCAATTCATTTTGTTCCTACATCAAAAATTGTGGTTGCTATGGCAACAAAAAACAAGAGCACCGCCTTGGGGGTGCAGACCGCTCATCTATTTTCTTTTTAAAGGTGAAGGGACTCTCAATTTAAGTCACAAAGGAGGGAGGGGTGGAGTGAAGAGGGGTGTATAGTGTGGGGGTGTGGACATTTATTACATTATCTTCCAAAAATGCGGGGAAAAAATGCGAAAAAATGGGGGGGGGGATTCTTGGGTGCGATGGTTGGACAGTATTTCAAAAATAAAATAATAAAAATAAATATTTGTGTTTTTTAACCGTTTAAAAATTAATAATTTTGGGGTGGTGGGGTGGGGGGGGGGGGGGGGTGTATAGTGCGAGGGTGTGGTGGTCATTTGTGAGGTGAGTTGTGAGATGATCTTTAAAAAAAAATTTAGAGGGGGGGGGAAGTATCAATCAAATCTAATTATAAATAAAGAAGTTATGGCAATTTTAGCAAAATTTAATAATTTTACCATGAGAGTCAAGGTCATTCAAAAGTCAAGGTAAAATTCAACTTGCCAGGTACAGTAACCTCATGATAGCATGAAAGTATTTGAAGTTTGAAAGCAATAGCCTTGATACTTTAGAAGTAAAGTGGATCGAAACACAAAATTTAACCATATGTTCAAAGTTACTAAGTCAAAAAAGGGCCATAATTCCGTAAAAATGACAACCAGAGTTATGCAACTTGTCCTTTTACTGTACCCTTATGATAGTTTGCGAGTGTTCCAAGTATGAAAGCAATATTTATGATACTTTAGGGGTAAAGTGGACCAAAACACCAAACTTAACCAAATTTTCAATTTTCTAAATATAAAGGGCCCATAATTCCGTCCAAATGCCAGTCAGAGTTACATAACTATGCCTGCACAGTCCCCTTATGATAGTTAATAAGTGTTGCAAGTATGAAAGCAATAGCTTTGATACTGTAGGAATAAAGTGGACCTAAACACAAAACTTAACCAAATTTTCAATTTTCTAAGTATAAAAAGGGCACATAATTCTGTCAAAATGCCAGTCAGAGTTACATAACTTTGCCTGCACAGTCCCCTTATGATAGTTAGTAAGTGTTGCAAGTATAAAAGCAATAGCTTTGATACTTGAGGAATAAAATGGACCTAAACACAAAACCTAACCAAAATTTTCAATTTTCTAAGTATAAAAAGGGCACATAATTCTGTCAAAATGCACGCCAGAGTTATCTAACTTTGCCTGCCCAGTCCCCTCATGATAGTAAGTAAGTGTACCAAGTTTTAATGCAATAGCATTGATACTTTCTGAAAAAAGTGGACCTAAACGCAAAACTTAACCAAAATTTTCAATTTTCTAAGTATAAAAAGGGCACATAATTCAGTCAAAATGCATGCCCGAGTTATCTAACTTTGCCTGCCCAGTCCCCTCATGATAGTAAGTAAGTGTACCAAGTTTGAATGCAATAGCATTGATACTTTCTGAGAAAAGTGGACCTAAAAGCAAAACTTAACCGGACGCCGACGCCAAGGTGATGACAATAGCTCATAATTTTTTTTCAAAAAATAGATGAGCTAAAAAATGATGTCAAGATGTTTACAAATGTATTGTTCTTTTTTTTCTTTTAATGGCTTTTTATGTTATCAAGGTTTTTATCTAGGTCAGGAAAAACATTTTTTGTTATTTATAGTAATTAAACTTTATTTTGAAAATGAATTGTTTCAATGTCTAAGATTACATCATTTAAAACAAGCATGCGGAAGGCAATCCTCAAATGTCATACAGGTGGATATTGAGGGGGGACAGAAACTAGCCAATCTGGCTTCACAGATAAATGGAGTGAGGTACCTAGTGTCTGTCTGCTACACCATCAACGCTGACCAGATCATTGTGGGACTAGCTAGTAACAGTAAAATCATTGTTATGGACTTAAAATAGCTATTCCACTGTTATGTTCATATAAACACGTTTATAAATGTTATTTCCATCTTTTTAACAGATTATTACGTAATAGCAGTTTATCACTAGGTTAGGACAAAATTGTTAATATTATTGGTTCATTCAGTTCATCTTTGATTATAAACTAGAAATTAAACATTATTTTGAAAATAAGTAGGTTTAATGCTCTCAATATTGCACCATTCAAAACAAGAATGTACGACAACTATCTATAATGTTGATGCTTATAAATTCTTCATTATGTCTTCATGTCATATTTTAATATATGGTTTTAAATGTTTTATCGTAAGTAACTATTGTATCCATTTTCACTAATTGCTCTACAGTGCCATTATCCTGGATCCAGGCTTTTTCCGCTCCATTTTGGGAAAATGCCACACTGGAATTTTGGGAATTTCGCGTCGTGAAAACCCCCATTTTGGGAAAAAAATTAATCGCAAAATTGGCTCAATTGGGAAAAATGTTTGCATGTAAATAGTGTTTCTTATATTTCAAAGAAGCCGTTAACTGGTAAATAACGACTATTTGGATAACTTATTATTTAAATTTTACAAAATATTATGAACATGTGTGACAAGTGCAGGTTTTTTAATCTGTATTTGGGGAAAAGGCTTGGCTTTTTTTTTAGGTGAAAAAAATCGCGCGAAGCGCCGGATTTTGAGGGAAATAAGGAAAGTCTTAAATAATCATTAACATATTTTACAGTTTTTAAAGCAAATTATTCAAGGCAACAGATAACTTAATTATGCAATGCTTTCTATTTTCTACACCGGATCAGGTCAACTCATATATTTAAAGGGTAAAAAAAAAAAAAAAAAAAAAAATTTTTTTTTTTTTAAATTGGGATTTTTTTTTTCATTTGGGAAAAAAACAACCAGATTTGCATTGTGAATGGGGCCGAATTTCGGACCCGTGGCATTGGGCGGAAAAAGCCTGGGATCAGTCATAGGGACCATGAATAAAAACAGATGAAAGTATTGAAATACAAGCGCTAAATGGAATGTAAAAACTTTAACAACAATGCCCTATTAAATGTTAAAAAATCCTTGTTAATTAATGGTCATAGGTATAACAGGTCCTATTGTTTTGAAGAATATTTATCTCATTTCAGAACATACTAAGCTTTGTCTCAGTCACCGTCTTTTGTTCTCATCAATAATTTACTGGCTGGATTTCAATTATTTATGTCAGGAATGTCCCTTGTATTGTCATTTTATAAATTTTAAGTTCATTTGAATATCTGAATATTTGATAAACTGGGGTTTCCCTGGCAACATAAACTGTTTAAACATATCAGCAAAACTTTCAAAATCATCTAGTCAGACACAGCTGGTTGATTTCACAATAAATAACTGAAATTTAATTTTCATCACAGAATTGTGTGATCTTGAATCAAATTTCTTTACATTATTTCCATTAATTAAGCAAAAGGGCTTTGATGGATTTTAGAGCAATTACATGAATGCACATTCATTAACTCTTTCAGTGCGGGAACCGAATTTTGAAGGCCTTTGCAAACAGTTTGGATCCAGATGAGACGCCACAAAACGTGGCGTCTCATCTGGATCCAAACTGTTTGCTATTCTGATAGTATTCTTTTAAAAAAAATCAAAGAAAATGCTAATTTAAGAAATTCAGCAGACGACATTTTAGCAGACGACAAATTTCCCAGCATGCAAAGAGTTAATTAATGAACACTTGACTTGGCATTATCATTGTTGACCCAACTTGACCTAGATTCAAACATGCCTTTCAAATTGTTAAAATAAACTAATCAAGTTTTATCAAGACTGAGTTATACATTTTGCCTCTATAGGGGTCACAAGTTTATATAAGATTAGACATGATGATCTAGTTTTTGGACGCATGTGACCAAGATTGAAACACAGCCTAAATGTTCTCAACGTTGACATTCTGACTGAGTTACATCAGGCTTGAGTCACAAATCAGAGACCAACAAATCCATTGCCCAGAGCCCGGGGGCAACAGAATTTGTATCGGGCTACTGACTTTTTCAAGCTCACGCCCGCCAGGCTACCATAAATCTATAAGGGCGGTTTATTGACAGACATATGTAGAACAAGACAGTTACCAAGCAATATATGCCCCCTACCAGCTCCACCATTGTCAGAAATTCCACCATTGTCAGAATTATTTTTTATATATTTGTTGCCATAGAAACCAGAATTTTGACATTGGAACAAAATGAAATGATGTGCATGATGTCCATATTGCCATCTATTAATGTTCCAAGTTTCATGAAAAAATATGAAGAACTTTAAGTTATCGCAGGAACCAGATAACCACCATTTTCAGCAGTATTTCTAGTCTATTTGTTGCCATAGCAACCAGAATTTTTGACGTAGGAACAAAATGAAATGACGTGCATAATCTCCAAATTGCCAACTATCCATGTTTCAAGTTTCATGAAAAAATATGAAGAATATGAAACCGGTAGGGGACAATAAACACGCTGACCTTGTGTTTGTACACTGTGTATTGCTTATAATCCGATAAAAAAGTGCCATCAATTATCTAATCAGTCGTCCATCACTTGCTGTAATGTCGATTGTAAATAGTAACAGTGTACTTTAATCATCCAATCAAAATCAACATTTGTGGTCTGCTTATAATATAATGAGTCCATTGGATAGTTTGCGCATGTGATGTAACATCATTTCGCAATTTGGAATTCTCTGTTTTAACCGCAACAATGAGTAATAGCGACAACGTTTTTGATGTCGTTAAATATCAAAGGACGCTGAACATTAAAGAAGTCAAAACAATAACGTTTTCTTCATAACGGAAACGAAACCAAAAATGAATATTAATAACACTGGTGTGAAGGCGGTTAACACCTGCTAATTAGTTTGCATTGTCAATTAATAATTGGATTAAAGGAGTGACTGTTAATAGTTAAGGTAAGTTTGATTTCAAATGAGACAAACAGTGTTTTAATCATTTGATCGAGTTGTGTATAGTATGCACCAATTTTGTTTCTTTTATTATAATGTATTAAATTAGTTTTGAAGGTGAAATGTGATGTGACTGGATTAATATTAAGTGATTTATGACCACTGTGTGATACTGTTGATAAGTGATTTGTTATGTCTACTGCATGTCACATCAGACTACTTGTTGTATTATGTGTATGTAAATGAATAAATAAAACTAGAGCTTTGTCACAAACGTGACATATAACCCCACGTGCCGCATTGACACATCGACTATTTTGCATGCTGTCTTCACAAAACAAGCGATTCTAATTTATGGCGATTTTTAATAATTTTTATGCCATTATCATTTATGCCATTATCATTTATGGCCATTTCGACCTTTGAACTCTTTAATTCTTTCGCATGACAAGCCGTTCAATTACTGTGAAGAAAATTAATGTACAGAATCATTTTAAAATCTCACAATATATGACATAGTTATGGCCCTGACAAGCTCATTTATGGCCATTTTTACTTTTGAACTCAAAGTGTGACCTTGACCTTGGAGATATTGACGAAATTCTTTCACGCGACACACCGTCCAATTATGTTGAACAAATGTGCCAAATGAAAAAATGTGTTTTCTAGAGTGGTAGCAAGGTTTTTCTAAGATATGACCTGGTGACCTAGTTTTGGATGCACATGAACAAGATTCAAACTTAACATTAAGATTAACATTTTGACCATCAACTTGGATGGAAAATGTGGCCTCTAGAGTGGCAACAAGCTTAAAGTTGACAACTGAACAATGCCAAACATAGGGTAATCTAAAAGCAGTTTGTGCTCTGGTAAGCTAAAAAGCACAAAAACAACATGAAAAACATACAATTACATCATTTTCCTGCAGATGTTTGCTGAATCAAACATGGTGAAAATAAAGATAAGTTTATCCCACATACTGATTCATGAATGTCGCATTGAAGAAGGAATCATCACTTCCAATTCAAGACTAACAGTTTGTCAATGGCTGCCCATTATGTCATGGTCAAAACTGCTTGTACACATTAGTTCTCTTAACAAATGTAGGGCCATACCAAAACATTTAGCAAAATAAATTGTCTGTATTGTCTGTGGTGTCCTAGACCATGAATAGACAAGTGAAAATCTGACAGAATGCACTGTGTCATTCCTTTGCAGATAAGTGGCGTAAAGCTTTTGAAAATATGCAAGTTGGCTATACAATATTTTGACCTCTGAGTTATTTGCTAGTGGGCCTTTTTTCCCCTCACTGCAGGCTCACCTGTCTCTGAATGGGCCTGTGTCAGAAAAGCTTGCTCTGGGAAAATGGGGCTTAATGCATGTGCATAAAGTGTTGTCTAAGATTAGCCTGTGCTGTCCGCACAGGCTTATTCAAGTCAACACTTTCCACATATTGGGATGTGGGCCTCTTGTAATTTCCCTCCCTGCTGACTTACCTGTCTCTGAGGGGGTCTGTGGTGGAAGGACTCATGCTGACTGAGGGGCTCCGGGGGACACCAGAAGTCAAGGGCCAGGTCCAGATGTAGGGGATCCTTCTCATACAGGGAGCAGATCTAAAAATGAGCAGAAATTCATGAGTTATGAAATGCCGTGTTCTGAGATGACGATGGGGCTTAATTCATGTCCATAAAGTGTCGACCCAGATAAGCCTGTGCCACCTTCAAAGGCTAATCAGAGATGACAATTTACACTTTTATGGAATATTTTGTTAAAAGTCTCTTCTAAACAAAAATCAAGTTTAGGCAGAGATTGTTGTCCCTGATTAGCCTTGTGCAGACTGCTTATCTAAGACCACACTTTACACACAAGCATTAAGCACACTTTTCTCTGAACTAGGCTCAATTTATATGGCAAACCAGGCCCTGTGTTCACAATACTTTCCGACTTTCGATATCAGCCGCCTTTAACATCGGTTTAAATATTTGACACCAATATTTCAAAAATGATTAACAAACTGATTTTTTGGCACCCTAATTGCAAGCTATATTAAACAAGAGCTTTGTCACAGACGTGACGAATACCCGCACATGCCGCATTGACACAGAATATTTTGCACATTGTCTTCACAAAAAACAGCGGAAACCATGCTCAATCTTTAAAACACACTAAGTGACCCAGTGATCTAGTTTTTGGCCCGGCATGGCCCATGTTCATACTTGGCGTAGAGATCATCTAGATAAAACTTCTGACCAAGTTTGGAGAAGATATTGGATGAAAACTACTTGAAATAGAGAGCGGACAACATGCTGAATGTTTAAAACGCAGTAAGAGATCCCGTTGCCTACTTTTTTACCTGGCATGACCCATATTTAAATTTGACCTAGACACATCTTCTGACCAAGTTTGGTGAAGATCGGATGAAAACTACTTGAATTAGAGAGCTGACACCATACTCAATGTTTAAAACGCACTAAGTGACCCCGTGACCCAGTTTTTTACCTGCCATGACCCATGTTCGAACTTGGCCTAGACATCATCTACATACAAACTGACCAAGTTTGGTGAAGCTCTGATGAAAACAACTTATATATTAGAGAGCGGACACAATGTTCAATGTTTAAAACGCACTAAGTGACCCCATGACCTAGTTTTTAACCCGGCATGACCCATATTCGAACTTGAACTAGACATCATCTAGATACAACATCTGACCAAGTTTGGTGAAGATCGGATGAAAACATCTTGAATTAGAGAGCGGACACTTAATATGGACCGACAGACAGACTGACAGAGAGACCGACAGACAAGTTCACTCCTATATAGCCCCCTAAACTTTGTTTGTGGGGGTTTAAGGACTGTTCTTAAAATAAAAATTATCAATGCCACTAAGTTTAAATTAAATCATGAAAAAGTGGCAAAAGCCAAATATTTTTCAATGAGAACCCAGTTTGATTAAAAACACAAAACCCCAGGAAAAAGGTAAAAAAAACTAATATTAATTTGTGTCTTTTTATAGCAAGCTACATTGAACTATTATCATTAAAATTAACACTAAATGTATTCCAGAAACTCCTAAACATAAAATTGATGGGGAATAAAAACAGTGGCACAAGCCATATATTTCTAGTGAGAGCCCAGTTTAATTGACACCACATGTATTCCACACAACCCCAAACCCTACTCACCAGTGAGAGCAGTTCCTCGAAGTCTCGTCTTAGGTTGCCAGGGGGATCCTGTCCCTCCTGCAAATGGGCCATCAAGATCCGGGCCGTCTCATCCCCACGGTTACGGATCTCCTTCACCTGGCAACACAACATCAAAGTGTCAAATCACTTCCTTTTTTTACAGTTAGTATATGATTCAATCCTTAAAAAATAAAAAAACGCTGCAATGACACAAAACCAAATTTGAAATGTATAAGGTATAAATTCAATTTTAAAATTAATTGCATGTAAGATATCTTTATAAAAACTTTCTGAGCAATACCTCCATCCAAAAAGAAGTTATTGAAAAGAAGTATTTTTGCCTTGTTTAATGGCAGTAACTGTGACCTTGATCCAACTGGTTTGAAATTCAATACCAAGTTAGATGTCTATGTAACATAAATACACACAGAAAAATGTTTAAATCTAAACTAAAATTATTGAGAACAAACTCTTTTCTTCTTTCATATTTAGTAACCCTGACCTTGACCTTAACCCAACTGGCTAAAATTGCTTCATACCTAGGTCTTTATGTCAGCTTCCTACATTCACAGTTTCAATGCAATCCCCCATCCCAACTTAAGTTATTAAACAGAAACTGTGTTTCTATTTTAAGAAACAATGACCTTAAGACAACAAGCCTAAAATAAAATCCCAAGCTAGCTCTTATGTGAGCTGGTTTTATCCAGGGTGGGTCAATACAAACTGAAGTTTTTGACCAGAAAGCACGTGTTTGTTGTTTTTCTTTGTTGAGTTTATAGTAACAGTGACATTGACCCAACTGGAATTAAATGCATTCCTAACCTAGATATTAATGTATTTAACCATTAGAAACACCCATAAATTGTGTAAGCACACAACACATATCAACTCAAATATGATTCACAGGACAATTTAATCACAATTTTATAAAATTAGCAAATAAAAATGTGAAAAAAACATGTTAATTAAAATTTAACTAGATCTGTAAATAACATTTTCACAGGAATTGTAGATAAAAATTACAAATGACTTGTAAATCAACATTTCAAAGAATTTTTAATAACAGATTTCACAGAAGTAAATAATGATCAAGCAAAATTAATAAATACTGATTTATAGGACACATAAATAACAGTTTCAGTGAACTAGCATGTTCCAATTTACCTTGAGAGGCATGTGGTAAATGAAGTCAGTGACGAGGCCATGGAGTCTTCTCACATAGAACTCCTGAAGAAGAACAGACAATATGAGGAGACATATAGCCGAGAACAGACAATATGAGGAGACATATAGCCGAGAACAGACAATATGAGGAGACATATAGCCGAGAAACATTAGTCACAGACAATATGAGAGAACATATAGCCGAGAAACATTAGTCACAGACAATATGAGGAGACATATAGCCGAGAAACATTAGTCACAGACAATATGAGGAGACATATAGCCGAGAAACATTAGTCACAGACAATATGAGGAGACATATAGCAGAGAAACATTAGTCACAGACAATATGAGGAGACATTTAGCCGAGAACAGACAATATGAGGAGACATATAGCCAAGAAACATTAGTCACAGACAATATGAGGAGACATATAGCAGAGAAACAATAGCAGACAATATGAGGAGACATATAGCCGAGAAACAATAGCAGACAATATAAGGAGACATATAGCCGAGAAACAATAGTCACAGACAATATGAGGAGACATATAGCCGAGAAACAATAGCAGACAATATGAGGAGACATATAGCCGAGAAACAATAGCAGACAATATAAGGAGACATATAGCCAAGAAACAATAGCAGACAATATGAGGAGACATATAGCCGAGAAACAATAGCAGACAATATGAGGAGACATATAGCCGAGAAACAATCAGACAATATGAGGAGACATATAGCCGAGAAACAATAGCAGACAATATGAGGAGACATATAGCCGAGAAACAATAGCAGACAATATGAGGAGACATATAGCCGAGAAACAATAGCAGACAATATGAGGAGACATATAGCCGAGAAACAATAGCAGACAATATGAGGAGACATATAGCCGAGAAACAATCAGACAATATGAGGAGACATATAGCCGAGAAACAATAGCAGACAATATGAGGAGACATATAGCCGAGAAACAATAGCAGACAATATGAGGAGACATATAGCCGAGAAACAATAGCAGACAATATTAGGAGACATATAGCCGAGAAACAATCAGACAATATGAGGAGACATATAGCCGAGAAACAATAGCAGACAATATGAGGAGACATATAGCCGAGAAACAATAGCAGACAATATGAGGAGACATATAGCCGAGAAACAATAGCAGACAATATGAGGAGACATATAGCCGAGAAACAATAGCAGACAATATGAGGAGACATATAGCCGAGAAACAATAGTCACAGACAATATGAGGAGACATATAGCCGAGAAACAATAGCAGACAATATGAGGAGACATATAGCCGAGAAACAATAGCAGACAATATGAGGAGACATATAGCCGAGAAACAATAGCAGACAATATGAGGAGACATATAGCCGAGAAACAGTAGCAGACAATATGAGGAGACATATAGCCGAGAAACAATCAGACAATATGAGGAGACATATAGCCGAGAAACAATAGCAGACAATATGAGGAGACATATAGCCGAGAAACAATAGCAGACAATATGAGGAGACATATAGCCGAGAAACAATAGCAGACAATATGAGGAGACATATAGCCGAGAAACAATAGCAGACAATATGAGGAGACATATAGCCGAGAAACAATAGCAGACAATATGAGAAGACATATAGCCGAGAAACAATAGCAGAAAATATGAGGAGACATATAGACCAGAAACAATAGCAGACAATATGAGGAGACATATAGCCGAGAAACAATAGCAGACAATATGAGGAGACATATAGCCGAGAAACAATAGCAGACAATATGAGGAGACATATAGCCGAGAAACAATAGTCATAGTATTAAGACTTATATGCCGGAAATTTGTAATCGTACAGATGTGAGCTTTTTGGTCTCATTTTGGACGGAAGTAATTTGTTGTTTTTGGAAATTATCACCATGAAAGATGAAGTCATAGTTTTATTTTAGTTTTAAGGGAAAATATGTGATTGACAAAACAGTTTTGTTCTGAGAGAATTCTACACATTAGTATGATTCCTTTAAATAAGCTACATTCTGGCAAAAGTAGGTTTAATGCATGTGTGTAAAGTATCGTCTCAGATAAGCCTGTACAGTCTGCACAGGCTAATCAGGTACAACACTTTCAACCCTGTACAGTCTGCACTGGCTAATCAGGTACAACACTTTCAACCCTGTACAGTCTGCACTGGCTAATCAGGTACAACACTTTCAACCCTGTTAAGTCTGCACAGGCTAATCAGGTACAACACTTTCCACCCTGTACAGTCTGCACAGGCTAATCAGGTACAACACTTTCAACCCTGTACAGTCTGCACAGGCTAATCAGGTACAACACTTTCAACCCTGTAAAGTCTGCACAGGCTAATCAGGTACAACACTTTCAACCCTGTACAGTCTGCACAGGCTAATCAGGTACAACACTTTCAACCCTGTAAAGTCTGCACAGGCTAATCAGGTACAACACTTTCAACCCTGTACAGTCTGCACAGGCTAATCAGGTACAACACTTTCCACCCTGTAAAGTCTGCACAGGCTAATCAGGTACAACACTTTCAACCCTGTACAGTCTGCACAGGCTAATCAGGTACAACACTTTCAACCCTGTAAAGTCTGCACAGGCTAATCAGGTACAACACTTTCAACCCTGTAAAGTCTGCACAGGCTAATCAGGTACAACACTTTCAACCCTGTAAAGTCTGCACTGGCTAATCAGGTACAACACTTTCAACCCTGTAAAGTCTGCACAGGCTAATCAGGTACAACACTTTCAACCCTGTACAGTCTGCACAGGCTAATCAGGTACAACACTTTCCACCCTGTAAAGTCTGCACAGGCTAATCAGGTACAACACTTTCAACCCTGTACAGTCTGCACAGGCTAATCAGGTACAACACTTTCAACCCTGTAAAGTCTGCACAGGCTAATCAGGTACAACACTTTCAACCCTGTACAGTCTGCACAGGCTAATCAGGTACAACACTTTCAACCCTGTACAGTCTGCACAGGCTAATCAGGTACAACACTTTCAACCCTGTAAAGTCTGCACAGGCTAATCTGAATCAGGTACAACACTTTCAACCCTGTACAGTCTGCACAGGCTAATCAGGTACAACACTTTCAACCCTGTACAGTCTGCACAGGCTAATCAGGTACAACACTTTCAACCCTGTAAAGTCTGCACAGGCTAATCAGGTACAACACTTTCAACCCTGTACAGTCTGCACAGGCTAATCAGGTACAACACTTTCAACCCTGTACAGTCTGCACTGGCTAATCAGGTACAACACTTTCAACCCTGTACAGTCTGCACAGGCTAATCAGGTACAACAATTTCAACCCTGTACAGTCTGCACAGGCTAATCAGGTACAACACTTTCAACCCTGTAAAGTCTGCACAGGCTAATCAGGTACAACACTTTCAACCCTGTACAGTCTGCACAGGCTAATCAGGTACAACACTTTCCACCCTGTACAGTCTGCACAGGCTAATCAGGTACAACACTTTCAACCCTGTAAAGTCTGCACAGGCTAATCAGGTACAACACTTTCAACCCTGTACAGTCTGCACAGGCTAATCAGGTACAACACTTTCAACCCTGTACAGTCTGCACAGGCTAATCAGGTACAACACTTTCAACCCTGTACAGTCTGCACAGGCTAATCAGGTACAACACTTTCAACCCTGTACAGTCTGCACTGGCTAATCAGGTACAACACTTTCAACCCTGTACAGTCTGCACAGGCTAATCAGGTACAACACTTTCAACCCTGTACAGTCTGCACTGGCTAATCAGGTACAACACTTTCAACCCTGTACAGTCTGCACTGGCTAATCAGGTACAACACTTTCAACCCTGTACAGTCTGCACAGGCTAATCAGGTACAACACTTTCAACCCTGTACAGTCTGCACAGGCTAATCAGGTACAACACTTTCAACCCTGTACAGTCTGCACAGGCTAATCAGGTACAACACTTTCAACCCTGTACAGTCTGCACTGGCTAATCAGGTACAACACTTTCAACCCTGTACAGTCTGCACAGGCTAATCAGGTACAACACTTTCAACCTACACTAGATTTGAGTTAAGAAGAAAAATCCTGTAAACAAAAAAATCCATAAAAGCGGTTAGTGTCCTCCCTGATAAGCCTGTGTAGTTTGAACAGGCTTATAGCTGGGTTGACACTTTTAACACATGCATTCAGCCCCAGAACATTTTCCCCAGAAGGTGACCAAAATGTAATATGGATATCAAATAAATGCTTCCTACCTCCTTATGCAGCTTGTCCACACTGACTACGGACTTGTCCAGGAAGCAGAACACATGAGCCGCCATGGCTGTATCCATGAATGTCTCGTCTTCCTCATAAAACTCACTGGCACCTGAAAAAACAAGCAGATAAATTGAACTGACATAAAGTTTCAAGTTGAAATTTTGCATCGTTTTTAAGATAAAGCCCCAAGCAGTTAACACCATAGAACAACAACAAAGGGCAATAACTCTTATTCAGTGTTCATTCTGGGCCAGATTGCTGGCCGGCCAATGGCCCATCAGCCATAAATTTAGTGGGCCATTTAAAGATTGTGTAGGGCCACCTGATTGTTATCACATTTTTGTAGACAAATGGCTGAAACAGAGAAAAACGTCAGAAAACAAAGGATTACTGTATTTAAGACTCACTTGAGTCTGTATTTTACTGCATAAATATCCTTTCTTGAATTTATCATCATCTACCTTTTCCAAATATTAGGTTTCAACATTCTTTCGCTTGACGATGGAGGCCTACTCACTTCGGCCGAACCATCTGCCGTTTTGCCACCTTCCTTATCAGAAGTCCTTTCACTTTTCCTTGTTTATTTTTGTTTAAAACAAGAAATGTGTCCACAGGACACGGATGCCCCCAACTGTAACTTTGTCACTACATAAAAGTATAACTGTGTAAACGCTTGGTAGAAGTTATTAGCTTTTTTCAAATCCTAAACGCAGATTTCGAATCCAAACGCGGACACTAAGTTCAAGGTCAAGGTCACAGGGGTCAAAATTTGTGTGCGTATGGAAAGGCCTTGTCCATATACACATGCATGCCAAATATGAAATTGCTATCTGAAGCGACATAGAAGTTATGAGCATTTTTCAAAATCTAAACGCAAAGTGTGACAGACAGACGGACGGACAAACGGACAGTCCGATCACTATATGCCCTCCTTTGGGGGAATAAAAATGTCTTAGAATATCAAAATAAATAGGTAATCCACATAAACTAGAGAGCGGACAACATGCTTAATCCTTGAAATGCACTAAGTGACCCCGTGACCTAGTTTTTGACCCGGCATGACCCATATTTGAACTTGACCTAGATATTGTCTTAATACAACTTCTTACAAAGTTTAGTAAAGATCAGATGAAACCTACTTCAATTAGAGAGCGGACACCATGCTAAATCCTTGAAATGCACTAAGTGACCCAGTGACCTAGTTTTTGACCCGGCATGACCCATATTTGAACTTGACCTAGATGTTGTCTTGATACAACTTCTGAGAAAGTTTAGTAAAGATCAGATGAAAACTACTTCAATCAGAGAGCGGACACCATGCTAAATCCTTGAAATGCACTAAGTGACCCCATGACCTAGTTTTTTACCCGGCATGACCCATATTCAAACTTGACCTAGATATTGTCAATCTACACGAAGTGTGACCGACCGACCGACTGACCGACCGACTGACCAACCGACCAACCGACAGTGCGAAAACTATATACCCCCTTTTCTTCGAAATGGGGGCATAAAAAGAAGGAGTTTGTCCCTAGCTGCTCTCCTTTTCTGCTTTACTCTTTGACATGTTTAAACACTTTATTTTTTCTTAAAAACATTGGAAAATTGCAACGAACTTTGCTGACAAATGTTTTCAACACTTTCTGATGACTTATACACAGTTTGCTGACATGTGACATCTATCAACCAATGGAAGTGCAGGATTCAACACAGTGCACCCGCGGTAGCCAAGCAATTGTTATTTTCCACCTACATTTTGACTCAGCAGACCAGTGTTAAGAACTTGCAATACGATTCTGTCGCTTTGTTTTTGAAAATGAAATCTCCCACTGATATAATTTTTAATGCGCCAAACATATTATGTATGCACCCAAATGGCCCACTGTTATTGTTTGTTTCGATTGCACCCATTAATATTTCGATGCAGGAATCCCGCAATGGCGCTGCCCAGAATGAACACTGCTTATTTTAAACAAGAGCTGTGTAAGTGAAACACAATGAACCCTACCTCTCTTTGAAGCCATATATTTGACCTTTGACCTTGAAGGATGACCTTGACCTTTCACCACTCAAAATCTGCATCTGCATGAGATACACATGCATTCCAAATATCAAGTTGCTATCTTCAATACTGCAAAAGTTATGACCAAGGTTTAAGTTTTGGGACACACACATACAATGACAGACAGACAGAAAGGCCCAAAACAATATACCCCCGATCATTCGATCCGGGGGGCATAAGAAGTGAAGGGATACCATTTTTTTTGCATGGCACTTCTCCTCATTGATATCTATACATACATAAAGTTTCATGTTTAAATCTCATATAGTTTCTGATACATAGCCCTGATAACTGTGTGACAGACAGATGAACGGAAGGACAGACAAACAGACGGGCGGACAATGCTAAAACTATATCCAACCGTCTTCAATGGAGAATGAAAATCAAACTTAAATAAAAGAGTTAAATCTACATAACCCTCACCTGCAGCCATGGGATACTGTGACAGCTGCCTCAGCATGACACCCCAGGCAAACTGGGCCACTGTCCCCAGCCCAGGCTCCCCCCATCCAGAGGTGTCTCTGAGCTCCTTGTGAATGTCAGCCACGTAGCTTGGGTCACCAAACACTGGCATGCTGCCTGTCACCTCTGGAAACAGAGTTATTTTTTTTTTAGAGGTCACAGTGACCTTGACCTTTGACCTAGAGACCCAAAAATGGGTGTGGCAGTAGAACTCATTAAGCTGCAGCTACATGTGAAGTTTCGAAGTTGTAGGTAGAAGCACTTTGATTTTAGAGCCAATGTTAAAAACCTTAACAAAATGTTTAGGTTTTAGCACGACGCAGACGCCACAACGACGGACACGACGAGCTGGCTATGACAATACCTCGGGTTTTCTCTGAAAACAGCCAAGCTAAAAATGTTATATTACAACATAATTAAATCTGTCACAATTATGTTATTGTGTAGGAACACTGAATCAAATTAACAAACAATGTCACAGTGTGTGTTTTTTCATTTAAAATCGGGGCTGGTATTCCGCCCCATTCCCAATGGAAAAAGAGTATATTTTTCCCAAATGGGAACTAAAAATTTCCTTTTCAAGTGTCCCTCAAAAAAAGATATCAGATTTTTAGTTCTCAACATTAAGTTCATTTCCCATCCAGCTTTACAAGTTACACCTTCAATAGAAAATATGTACTGAAAACACCTTTATTGTCAATTTTGAAGCATTTGTTAGCAAAACAACAACAACACTTATTTCCCAATTTTGGTCAAAACTCCGCAATTTTTCCCAATCCAAAGGGACCCTTCCCAATTCCAAAACAGACTTCTCCAGACAAAATAAAAATATAAAACTAAACAAACTGCAATTACTTTTAAAATATAAAAGCATGATTTATTTTTCCAGTGCAATTCACTTTCCCTTAATTAGATAAGATCTATCTTATTATGAAGTTTGAAGTTAATGCATGTACTTAAAATATTTTCCAGATAGGCTTAAGTCTCTTGTCAAGAAATCCAACAGCAAGACAGACAAACAACCTGTACACCAGAATAACCCTTTTGTAAATTGGGAGGGAGGGATGAGCTTAATTCATAAGCACAAAGTGTTTTCAAAGATTATTCTGTGCAGTCTGCACGGGCTAAACAGTGATGAAACTTTACAC
This sequence comes from Dreissena polymorpha, assembly GCF_020536995.1. Classification (NCBI taxonomy): domain Eukaryota; kingdom Metazoa; phylum Mollusca; class Bivalvia; order Myida; family Dreissenidae; genus Dreissena; species Dreissena polymorpha. Next base: position 60,135,720 of record NC_068365.1, read on the forward strand.
CTAGACTAGATGTTCATTTAGAAGTCCTTCTTAACGAAAAATTCCATGATAGCGAAAGATGCCGTCCCTGATTTTGGCTGACACTCAAGTGCCCATGCATTAGGCTCAGTTTTCTCAGAACAAGGCTCACATCAAAAGCCTATATCCCTTGCATACCTTCAGCATCTTCCTTCTCCAAGACTGACACATCAAAGCAATAGAGCAGGGCCATGAGCAGGGCAAGAGTTACTGGACTAAGGGTCCCATCAGCCGCCAGTAAATTGTCTCCCTTCAGATGGGAGATCACCTACAAACATACAATGTGCTACTATTAATAAGTCTAAAAGATGATGCCATTTCACTGATATGGGAAAGGTAGGATTCCCATCAAATAAAAAAAAGAATGCATCAACATTTAAGTACAAACATGATTACTAACTGACCTGAACTGGCGTAACATTGTTTAAACTAACTATTTTAATGATGCTTGTTCATAACCATACAAGATTAGTGAGTTGAAACTGTGTAGACATCAAGATATGAACTATTAACTGAAAATATTGGAAACCCACTAGTTCAGTTTATAAATAAAAATCAATTATCTAAATTTAAATTATCTGATTAATCTGTATAAATGCTGTCACGTTTAATACTGTTCTCATTGGCAACAATCAACTGGAAATTATGTTTCCAGTGTATTTTGGTTTTTCCATTTCAGATTTTGGTGGTACTCTGCACAGGCTCATCAGCGATGACCCTTCACCCACAAACTGGATTCTCTCAAAGAAAAGACTTCTTTAAACGAAAAATGCAGGGAAAGTGCTTTCCCTGATTAGCTTAGGCGGACTGCAAAGGCTAATTTGGGATGACACTTAACACACATGCATACAGCCCCGTTTTCCCGGTGCCAGGCTCATGCCCTGAAACTACAGCCCACCTGGAGTGTGTCATCCTTGCTGAGCGGTCTCTGACAGGCGAGACTGAACAGGCACTCGGCGCAGGTCACCTGTATCTCCTCATACATGTCAGACACCTGCAATACAAGGCAATGTGGATATAAATCAGTGACAAAAATAGCAAGAGATGCTTATAAAACTTGAATGCTCCACAGCAAGGTTGCTAACCCATTGCATTATCTAAAAAAATCAAATTATAATGAGGACATTTCTTACAAGGTTCAAGTTTTAGAGGCTTCATTTCCGACCTTCAGATTTCAATGAGAAGTAACCAGCATAAAACCTGAACAGACAGACAGTTACTCGCACACTGTTGTGGTTTTATGCTGGTTGCATATAACACCTTTCACTTAACTTCTCAGGAATAAAATGTAAACAGATTTTTTTAATATTACAGTCCCCTGTGACCTTTATCTTTGATCTTTTGAACTTTAAATTAATATGTTTTATCCTTCCCTCAATTAAAAAAATCAAGCATACTTATTTTGTATTTTTATGATCGTATGTGGTAGGATATTGCTGTAATCCAAACGTACCCAGCTGAAATGAATAGAGCTGAGATCCTAATGGACAGAGCTGAGATCCTATTGGACACAGATGTGATCTTTATGGACAGAGCTGATATCCTTATGGACAGAGCTGAGATCCTTATGGACAGAGCTGAAATCCTAATGGACAGAGCTGATATCCTAATGGACAGAGCTGATATCCTAATGGACAGAGCTGAAATCCTAATGGACAGAGCTGAGATCCTTATGGACAGAGCTAAAATCCTAATGGACAGAGCTGAGATCCTTATAGACCAAGCTGAGATCCTAATGGACAGAGCTGAGATTCTAGTGGACAGAGCTGATATCGTAAAGGACACAGTTGAGAGCCTAATGTACACAGCTAAGATACTAAAGTATAACTAATGGACACAGCTGAGATCCTAATGGACAGAGCTGAGATCCTAATGGACAGAGCTGAGATCCTTATGGACAGAGCTGAGATCCTAATGGACAGAGCTGAGATCCTTATAGACCAAGCTGAGATCCTAATTGACAGAGCTGCGATCCTTATGGACAGAGCTGAGATCCTAATGGACAGAGCTGAGATCCTAATGGACAAATCTGAGATCCTTATGGACAGAGCTGAGATCCTAATGGACAGAGCTGAGATCCTTATAGACCCAGCTGAGATCCTAATGGAAAGAGCTGAGATCCTAATGGACAGAGCTGAGATCCTAATGGACAGAGCTGTGATCCTTATGGACAGAGCTGAGATCGTAATGGACAGAGCTGAGATCCTTATGGACAGAGCTTAGATCCTAATGGACAGAGCTGAGATCCTAATGGACAGAGCTGAGATCCTTATGGACAGAGCTGAGATCCTAATGGACAGAGCTGAGATCCTTATAGACCAAGCTGAGATCCTTATGGACAGAGCTGAGATTCTAGTGGACAGAGCTGATATCGTAAAGGGCACAGTTGAGATCCTAATGGACACAGCTAAGATACTAAAGTATAACACAGCAGAGATCTTTATGGAAATTGATCAGATCCTGATGACAAGAGTCTTATGAAAATGGCTGAGATCCTAATGGACATGTATGGAATTCTAATGGAAATGCATGAAATGCAAATATAAATGTATTAGATCCTTATTAAAATACCTCTGATCCAAATTAATATAACTAAGATCCTAATCAATGTGCCTTAGATTCCAAAGAAATTCATATGCAAATTTCAGTAATCCTCATGAAAATGTTTGAGATACAAATGACAATTCCTGAGATCTTAATGGACATATCTGTGATCCCAATGTTTACCTGTTTTCTATGCTTTGGTGGTCCAAGTGCTCTGTTGTTTTGAAGCTTGTCTATTTCTGCTGTTAAATTCATTGTTTTCAGAACACCTGCAATCAGAAATAGGAATATGCAAACATACTTTAATTCCATAAAGTCTGGTATTCAGTAATAGCTAATTCAGCAGGAAATACGTTTTTGCAAGGTCTTTAAAAATAAACAAAAAACCAAAATTTCTTTTATTGTGGTACATTTGTATGAATGTATACAATATTGGAAGCTGAATAATTACAAACTACACATTATTCTCAGAAAAAGTTTTTAACAACAACAAAATCTATCAATATAACAATGATAACATATAAATTAACAATTAAATATACGACATGATAATTCTTGATTAACCCTTTAAGTGCGGGAACCGAATTTTGAAGGCCTTTGCAAACCGTTTGGATCCAGATGAGACGCCACAGAACGTAGCGTCTCATCTGGATCCAAACTGTTTGCTATTCTGATAGTATTCTTTGAAAAAAATCGAAGAAAATGCTTATTTTAGAAATTCTGCAGACGACATTTTAGCAGACGACAAATTTCCCAGCATGCAAAGGGTTAATCAAATCAACCAACCAAGAATCTTGTTGGTAAGGTTCTCCTCCACCAGTTTCTGCACGTAGTTATTGATGAGGTGGGCTAGGTCCGCAGGGAGTCCGAGGGTCCATGTGCGGCCCTCTAGGGCCAGGATCAGAGTGCGCAGCGCAGTCACAAGGCTGCGTCGCCCGTCATAGTACAGGAGCACGGCCACCAACCCACGGGTCAGGCCTGGGAAATCTGGCTTGTTGTCTTCACCTGCCCAGCAGATACCAGTCAAATATGATTTTAACTTTGTTTTTTAGTTTATTTGGATTTTCGGCTGTTTTTAACAATATTTAACCTACTCATACTTTCTGGGTAACCTAGTTTACCAGTACTTAGTGCACATACTTATACCAGTCACTGACAACTGCCATACTTAAAACACAGTAACAAGATTGGGGTAAAATTCAAGCTAATAATATTGAAGCAATAATGATGCAGAAACTAAGACACATATTTTTGGCAACAGCAATAACCAGTCTAAAGACTACTGAGAGACCCACAGACAAAGATTCTAGTTCCATAAAATAAAAGGGGTGTGACTTTGGAAACAGGCTCATTAGGGACAACTATTTCCATGTTTATTCAATTTCTCATTTCAGAGGAAGTCACAGAGTGAGACTAAATTTTAGCTTTTTTTCTAGATTTTAAGTTTATTTGGATTAGTTACTGTTTTTCAGTCAGTCAGTTCATGGCATTCCAGGGGATTTCCCAGCCAATTTGGGAAAAGTAGTCTGGTCAAATTCAGGATTTTTAAGTCGATAAAATGTCAACTTTGGGAATCTATTATTGACAAAATGGACCATATTAGGATTTTTTATCAACAGATATTGACACATTATTCCTTTATTATGAATATACAGAGTTGTTTTAACTTCAATTGACAGTCTGTTCTCAGCCAGTTTACACCAATGCATTAATTATGTTTTTCTAACTAAACACTTCAGAGTACATATTGTACTTTTTATATCTATGGAGATTGCAGGGCTTTCCACAGGCCATTAGCCCGGGCACTTGAATTTCGAAATCTGAGTCCCCAGGGCGCTTGAAATTTTCCGATCAGTGTATTTTTCAGTAAAAGAAAGTCGAGATTGTCAAAAAAAGTCAAGGTTTCTCTATCAGTGTATCAATATTCCCTGTTTTAAAAGAGCACTTGGTATCTACTTTCACATGTAATCTCCATAAACATCACATGGGGTCATAGATAATCCACTGATAAGAGATAGCATGACACGCTTATCGATTATTCTAGCCACATTACACAGTCATTTATGCTGACAAGGATGAATCACAGGAAACTCCCAGGTAATTGTGCAGTCGTCAAATTGTGATGTCCATCATCCAATTGGTTACGCGAATGCTTATGAGGGCGGGGTTAACTATCAACAATTAATTTTATTTGACGTCTGGCACAAAGTTAGAGTATATCGCAGCTTGATTAGTACGGAGTTGTACCATTTACATAATATAAAACCGGTTACTAGAACAGTACATTAAAGACGGTTTCGGGCATCATCATCACAACTTTTTACTGTAAACAAGTGTTACATATGACTCATAATTAATACGAGAAATTAATTGCAAGTGGTAAGCAATAACTTACTTATAGCGAGTAACTTGTGCAAATAACTCACAGTAACGAATATGCAATAACAATTTAATTCCAGTACATGTATATTTCATCATGTCCATTTATAGAACTAATTCACCTTGTTTTTCTGACATTTATTCCACACGTAATGCGCATTAACAAATTATCGTTGAATTAATTACGCACAACTGTAAATGTTTTGTTCGATTCTCAAATGAGCACTATCAATATGTAATTTGTCATCAAAGTGGAATCACGCTTCCGAATTTAAATGCTAACACGACATTTACAAATTGTAGCTTCAAATAAACAGTGTATTATACTTTGTCTCAATAAAAAGCGCACGAAAAATATGCAGACATATGCAGAACGTCGCATGGAAAGTGTGGATGTATTTTGTGTTGTATAAAAACATGAACAACATGTCAGGCGATTTACGCGTGTTTAGTGGGAAAAAAACACACCCCAATTAGACGATATTTCAAAAACTGGCGAATGTGGGTTTTTTTTATTCTTGAGCACTTTTATCGTAAATATTTACCAGAATTTGCTTTAAAACCGGAATATATGGGATTTTCAGGTAATGAGAAGGGATGGCAAAGTAGTAAGTATGTAGTGATAGATAGAAAGTATGGATGATACGGATGTATTAAGGAATGGATTGAGACGGGATTATGCATATCTATGCAGGAAAGGGTAAAAACAATTCTTTAAAATGTCGTTATCAATGACTTTATTGCTGTTTTTTCTTGAAGAGTCATAACGCACCAATATGCAAATAACTTCATTTAACTCTACAAATGTAAAAAAAATAACGCATGCAGGGTGCAGCCCTTCCATACCCCCCCCCCCCTAACGGCCCCAGGGCGTCTGAAAAAAATCCTGTTGAAGGCACTGAGCTTGGACCGAGGTGGGGTAGGACTACCATCAACAATAACCTCATTATGGACAGTGTTTGTTTTTTCACCATTTTAGGAATGGGGCCAGGTCCCTTTGGATTGGGAAAATTGGCGGCGTTTTGACTAAAATAAGGAAATTATTGTTGTTGTTGTTTTGCTATAAAATGCTTAAAAATTGAGAATACATGTGTTTCCAGCATTATATTAACTAAGGTTGAACTAATAATGGGATTTTTAAGCTCCCATTTGGGAAAAATATATACTTTTATCCATTGGGAATAGGGCCGATAACCAGACCTGATTTTGAATGAAAAAAAAACACTGATGGACATCGTCATGTCAAGACATGGGACTTGGTAGGGAAAGATTCAATATCATCCTGACACAAAGAATTGCCAGCAGTTTGTTTAGGAATTCAATCCATTAATTTGAAACAACCCGAAGCATCCCACTTTCTGATCTTTTTCGCATAATACTTGCTGTTGTTGGACGGCATGTTATGCACAGCCTCTCCAGTAATATGTGACACATTTCCAATTGTAACCACTCTGTATATTCTCCGTATCACTGCAATGTTGCATATGGACATTGACTGGGATTCCCGATAAGACAATATTGTTTTAATATGACATATCTCTTGAATCCCAAATGAAAAAAAATTATGCCAAAATAGCCTGTTGATCCGGCTACTTTTTAACTCAGTACCCTCTCCAGTGCATAGCAGTTTGATAACACCAAACAAACTCCAAATGCAGTATAACAGCTGGATTAAAACAGTATAACCCCCAGTTAAAAACGGTTGACACTGCATTCACAAGTAAAATCCGACTTTCTTATTTGAAAAGTTATCTCCAAATCTTACATGATGGAGCCATGTTCGAAACAATTCGCGCTTATTGAGGGACACGATGCTAGTCTTAGCATGTTACACAACACATCCGTACTTTAAATCTAAAAAAAATGCATAATATAAACAACAAGAGATGTGTTTGTCAGAAACACAATGCCCCCTATTGCGCTGCTTTGAAATAAAATTTCAATATATCATTTGGCAGGTTCAGAAATTATCTCCCTTTTATAGCTTATTACTTCCCTTGGATTGTATTTTTTGACTTTTGACCGTGAAGGATGACATTGACCTAAAAATTAGTTTCAGATTATATCCTTTTAAAAAATATTACTTCCCTTGTGAAAATAATCTGTAACTGCCAAATGATATAAAATAGAAATTATCTCCCTTTAAAGCTTGTTACTTCCCTTCAATTTTGTTTTTTGGCCTTTGATCTTGAAGGATGACCTTGACCTTTCACCACTCAAAATGTGCAGCTTCATGAGATACACATGTATGCCAAATATCAAGTTGCTTAATCTTCAACATTGCAAAAGTTATGGCCAATGTTAAAGTTTTCGGACGAAGGGACGGACAGACAGTTCAAATGCTATATGCAACCCTACCGGGGGCATAAAAACAAACACTCAATAATTTGTTTATACTTTTAAAAATTCTTAATTGAAAGATATTATTGGCGATTGGGAAAAAAACACGTTTGGGATTGGGAACGTTTGCTTTTAAACAACAGGAAATCCCCTGCATTCTGTTAGCCTTTTTTCTAGTATTACTGATTTACTAGTACTAAGTTACATGCTAATGCCAGTAACTGACTACTGACCTTCCATAATAACTCAAGTTTTTAGACACTCTCAATTTTCGGACACTCACGTTTTTAGCCAAAATATTATAATTATTTTTCTGGACTCTAAATTTTCAATCGCGCCTTTTTACAACCAGATTAAGGCCATAAAACCTTGCAGACAGATGCTTTGAGGCCATTGACAGTTACATTTGTGTTATTGGGTAAATAACTATGAATACTGGTAATAGACATTGGTTTCACCTAATTGCTTAAATTGAAACATACACACAAGTAATTTATACTATACAGCATGGTAATTTACAAGCACATGCTATTATTCGTTGAAACAATTGACCCTATACATATACACATTTCAAACCCGTATCTGCTTGTCAATGCCTTTAATTTTCAAACACCTTCATTGTCTTTTAATTTTAAGACCCTTGTAAATTTTAAATATTTTTGTACTTAAATTTTCAAAAACTAAGAGTCAGTATGGTACTTAAAATTAGATGCATGGCAGCATGATGATATACATTATTTCACCACACAAGTAATGTGGCCAGGCCGAGAATCTAACCTGAGATCCTTGGAATTAAAATAAAATGCTCCTTACCTGCCAGCAGGAGTTCCAGGGCGGCGTATTCATTGAGGTCAAAGAGGTCACTGATGATTATGGCCTCCTCAATCACCTCCACAGGGAACGTTTGCGTACGCTGCTCCCCATGCACCTGCAGACCCACTGTCACAGACTTCTTCACCGCCTCTCGGTGGGTGAGATTTTTTGGCTGAAAAACAGGCAAAAATTCAATTCAGCAGGGCTAACCTTTGAGTTTCAGTCTTTGATTTATGTTTCATTTACAGAGCTTTGCATTTCTGTCAGCATTGGTCAAAGAACTTTAAAAATTACAGCTTTTAAAGTTCCAGCACATTCAATAGAGCATTCGTAATGAAAATGACAACTTGAAAATTCAAAATTCGTTCTCTATTACGATCTAATTCCAAACATCTTAAAGTCAATTAGAAAGTTTAGGATTGGATTGGAGAGAAAAATATAACTTTGGGGAATATGACTGAATACTGCCTATATCAGTGTCCTCCAGAAAAATTTCAGAAGCAAGTTATATTTTCAAAGTAGACGGTGACTAAGCAATAAAACTGGTGCATTTGCAAAAATGATATTTTTGTGAAAGAAGCCGGCATCTAGATAGAATGTAACCGGTAAAATCGCCGGCTGTTGCTGCTTCCGGAGAACACTGGCCAATATACTTTACCAAAACAATTGCCCTGGGGGGGGGGGTCAACTCAACTAAAATTCCTTAAAGGCAATCTACTCACAATGTTTTTCAGCAGGGAGAGGAAGTCTGTTTTGTGCTTCTTCAGCATAACCTCTAGATCGTGCACTGCGTCTGTCTGTCTCTTGTGAATGGCCGCCTCCACTACCACCTGCAGATCCTTGAAGGGACTCCATACTCGCGCAGCTGAAAACATGTGGACATATATTAATACAGATCCTTGAAGGGACTCCATACTCGCGCCGCTGAAAACATGTGGACATATATGAAGGGACTCCATACTCGCGCAGTTGAAAACATGTGGACATACATGAAGGGACTCCATACTCGCGCAGCATAAAACATGTGGACATATATGAATACAGATCCTTGAAGGGACACCATACTCGCGCAGTTGAAAACATGTGGACATACTTGAAGGAACTCCATACTCGTGCAGCTGTAAACATGTGAACATATAATAATACAGATCCTTGATGGGACTCCATACTCGCGCAGCTGAAAACATGTGGACATACATGAAGGGACTCCATACTCGCGCAGCTGAAAACATGTGGACATATATGAATACAGATCCTTGATGGGACTCGATACTCGCGCAGTTGAAAACATGTGGACATATATGAAGGGACTCCATACTCGTGCAGCTGAAAACATGTGGACATATATGAAGGGACTCCATACTCGTGCAGCTGAAAACATGTGGACATATATGAATACAGATCCTTGAAGGGACTCCATACTCGCGCAGTTGAAAACATGTGGACATACATGAAGGGACTCCATACTTGCGCAGCTGAAAACATGTGGACATATATGAATACAGATCCTTGAAGGGACTCCATACTTGCACAGTTGAAAACATGTGGACATACATGAAGGGACTTCATACTCACGCAGCTGAAAACATGTGGACATATATGAATACAGATCCTTGATGGGACTCCATACTCGCGCCGCTGAAAACATGTGGACATAAATGAAGGGACTCCATACTCACGCAGCTGAAAACATGTGGACATATATGAATACAGATCCTTGAAGGGACTCCATACTCGCGCAGTTGAAAACATGTGGACATACATGAAGGGACTCCATACTCACGCAGCTGAAAACATGTGGACATATATGAATACAGATCCTTGAAGGGACTCCATACTCGCGCAGTTGAAAACATGTGGACATACATGAAGGGACTCCATACTCACGCAGCTGAAAACATGTGGACATATATGAATACAGATCCTTGATGGGACTCCATACTCACGCCGCTGAAAACATGTGGACATATATGAAGGGACTCCATACTCGTGCAGCTGAAAACATGTGGACATATATGAAGGGACTCCATACTCGTGCAGCTGAAAACATGTGGACATATATGAATACAGATCCTTGATGGGACTCCATACTCACGCCGCTGAAAACATGTGGACATATATGAATACAGATCCTTGGAGGGACTCCATACTCGCGCAGCTGAAAACATGTGGACATATATGAAGGGACTCCATACTCGCGCAGCTGAAAACATGTGGACATATATGAATACAGATCCTTGAAGGGACTCCATACCCGTGCAGCTGAAAACATGTGGACATATATGAAGGGACTCCATACTCGCGCAGCTGAAAACACGTGGACATATATGAAGGGACTCCATACTCGCGCAGCTGAAAACATGTGGACATATATGAAGGGACTCCATACTCGCGCAGCTGAAAACATGTGGACATATATGAATACAGATCCTTGAAGGGATTCCATTCTCACGCAGTTGAAAACATGTGGACATATATGAAGGGACTCCATACTCGCGCAGCTGAAAACATGTGGACATATATGAATACAGATCCTTGAAGGGACTCCATACTTGTGCAGCTGAAAACATGTGGACATATATGAAGGGACTCCATACTCGTGCAGCTGAAAACATGTGGACATATATGAAGGGACTCCATACTCGCGCAGCTGAAAACATGTGGACATACATGAAGGGACTCCATACTCGCGCAGCTGAAAACATGTGGACATATATGAAGGGACTCCATACTCGCGCAGCTGAAAACATGTGGACATATATGAATACAGATCCTTGAAGTGACTCCATACTTGCACAGCATAAAACATGTGGACATATATGAATACAGATCCTTGATGGGACTCCATACTCGCGCAGCTGAAAACATGTGGACATATATGAAGGGACTCCATACTCGCGCAGCTGAAAACATGTGGACATACATGAAGGGACTCCATACTCGTGCAGCTGAAAACATGTGGACATATATGAAGGGACTCCATACTCGCGCAGCATAAAACATGTGGACATATATGAATACAGATCCTTGAAGGGACTCCATACTCGCGCAGCTGAAAACATGTGGACATATATGAAGGGACTTCATACTCGCGCAGCATAAAACATGTGGACATATATGAAGGGACTCCATACTCGCGCAGCTGAAAACATGTGGACATATATGAATACAGATCCTTGAAGGGACTCCATACTCGCGCAGCATAAAACATGTGGACATATATGAATACAGATCCTTGAAGGGACTCCATACTCGCGCCGCTGAAAACATGTGGACATATATGAATACAGAACCTTGAAGGGACTCCATACTCTCGCAGCTGAAAACATGTGGACATATATGAAGGGACTCCATACTCGCGCAGCTGCAAACATGTGGACCAGGGTTTTTTCTGCCTATTTTGGGAAAAGGAGTCTGACCAAATTGGGAATTTTTTATCGACAAAATTGTCCATTTTGGGAATTTTTGCCTCGCTGAAACGGCTCATTTTGGAAAAACATCGTGAATTTATCATGCTTACAGTACAGCCAAAGCGGCACAAACATAATCCGCGGCTACGCCACGGCCAGATTATTAGTCCGCGGCGGCCGAATCGTGTGTTCACGCGGCATATCGCCGTGGCACTCGGCATCGATCCGCGCAACGACGCCGAGTCTGTATTAACCACGCGTACTTTCGCGGAGTAAATCCGCCGCATACGTACGCGGCGGATCGAGTGAAAAGATATCCACCTACATGTACATACATGTATGTGTAGCGTAAAATTAATTACGCGCAACTGTTTATGATTCGTTCGATTATCATTATTAAATTTGTAATCCGAAACACACTTCCGAATTTTAATGCTAACGCGTCCTTTGGCAAATTCTAGCGTCAAATAAACAGTGCTAAAATATCCTTTGTTTCATAAAAAGCGCGCGAAAATTATGCAGACATGTAGAACGTCGTTTGGAAAGTTTGGGTGTATTTTGTGTTGTATAAATACATGAACATCACGTCAGGCGTAAATCGCGTGTTCAGTGGGAAAAAAAAAACGCCCCGATTAGACGTTATTTCATCATCTCTATAAATAGTAACAAATGCCAAAATGTATTTGATACATAAGGAAATATCGAGAATGTTTGTGTATCGTAAATATTTACCAGCATTTGCTTTAAAACTGGAATATACGGGATTATCGGGTAATTAGTAGCGATATTAACTGTATAATATGAACAAAATAAAACGTGTTTATATACGCATATTCAAACAATAGTTATAATAAGCTGATAATTAACAAAACTACAAATACGTCGTCACCGTCTTGATTATTGATGTGGGTTCAAACTGCTAATTTTCTCAGCTAAAATATAATAGCGGAATCAACATGCAATTAATTTATAAATCCACCATATGCTGGAGCCTTGACCACTTGTATGTGCGAAAACATAATTACGTGACCTTGTTTATTTGTGAAATACATACGCTACGGGCGGGAAACAAACTTAATAATTGGCCAGACACATTAACTATGCTTACATGTATATGCTAATACAATCCTCGCACAATAAATTTATTATGATTTTAATTATTATTATAATTGTTCTTTCAAAATTTGTTAACAACATGTAACTAATAATTAAAAAAAAAAAAAAATCATGATCGCATCGACTCGGCATCATGTCGCGGACCGCGGCATGCCTCGGCGGACAGATGCGAAGTTTCGCGGCGAAATGCGACTTGCCGCCGCATACTGACGCGGCTTCAACGACTGACGCGGCATCGACTCGTTTCGCCATGCCGCCGCGGATCGCGAAATACGTTTGTTCCGCTTTGGCTGTATTGTAAATAAGACAGAGGTTTAACAAATAAATGTTTTTTTATTTGTTATTTTGACCATCAATGCAGGTAAGCATCAGATGAGTATGTTAGGTTTGTGTGAATGTGCTATGTAATGGGGAGCACAGCAGGTTCATGGTGCTAAATCCTCGCTCAACCACAGCAGTGCTTGTTGATATGATACACATCAGCTGGACGAGTTGGAACATTAATAATCTAATAATCATGTCATAAGACACTTCTTTCTAAAAAAAAAAATTGTTTTTATTTTTTTGGGGGGTGGGGGGGGGAATCGGGTAAAAAAAAATTAATTTCGGTTTGGGATCGGGTCCGTTTGCATTGGGAATGCCTCCGTTTTTCCGGAGGCGCAGACAGTGCTGAAAAACCCCTGGTGGACATACATGAAGGGACTCCATACTCGAGCAGCTGAAAACATGTGGACATACATGAAGGGACTCAATACTCACGCCGCATAAAACATGTGGACATAAATGTATTCAGATCCTTGAAGGGACTCCATACTCACAAAGCTGAAAACATGTGGACATATATGAATACAGATCCTTGAAGTGACTCCATACTCGCGCAGCTGAAAACATGTGGACATATATGAATACAGATCCTTGAAGTGACTCCATACTCGTGCAGCTGAAAACATGTGGACATATATGAATACAGATCCTTGAAGTGACTCCATACTCACGCAGCTGAAAACATGTGGACATACATGAAGTGACTCCATACTCGTGCAGCTGAAAACATGTGGACATATATGAATACAGATCCTTGAAGTGACTCCATACTCACGCAGCTGAAAACATGTTGACATATATGAATACAGATCCTTGAAGTGACTCCATACTCACGCAGCTGAAAACATGTGGACATATATGAATACAGATCCTTGAAGTGACTCCATACTCACGCAGCTGAAAACATGTGGACATATATGAATACAGATCCTTGAAGTGACTCCATACTCGTGCAGCAGAAAACATGTGGACATATATGAATACAGATCCTTGATGGGACTCCATACTCGCGCAGTTGAAAACATGTGGACATATATGAATACAGATCCTTGAAGGGACTCCATACTCGCGCACCTGAAAACATGTGAACATATATGAATACAGATCCTTGAAGGGACTCCATACTCGCGCCGCTGAAAACATGTGGACATACATGAAGGGACTCCATACTCGCGCAGCTGAAAACATGTGGACATATATGAATACAGATCCTTGAAGGGACTCCATACTCGCGCAGTTGAAAACATGTGGACATACATGAAGGGACTCCATACTCGCGCAGCTGAAAACATGTGGACATATATGAATACAGATCCTTGAAGGGACTCCATACTCGTGCAGCTGAAAACATGTGGACATATATGAAGGGACTCCATACTCGTGCAGCTGAAAACATGTGGACATATATGAATACAGATCCTTGAAGGGACTCCATACTCGCGCCGCTGAAAACATGTGGACATACATGAAGGGACTCCATACTCGCGCAGCTGAAAACATGTGGACATATATGAATACAGATCCTTGAAGGGACTCCATACTCGCGCAGTTGAAAACATGTGGACATACATGAAGGGACTCCATACTCGCGCCGCTGAAAACATGTGGACATACATGAAGGGACTCCATACTCGCGCAGCTGAAAACATGTGGACATATATGAATACAGATCCTTGATGGGACTCCATACTCGTGCAGCTGAAAACATGTGGACATATATGAAGGGACTCCATACTCGTGCAGCTGAAAACATGTGGACATATATGAAGGGACTCCATACTCGTGCAGCTGAAAACATGTGGACATACATGAAGGGACTCCATACTCGCGCCGCTGAAAACATGTGGACATATATGAATACAGATCCTTGAAGGGACTCCATACTCGCGCAGCATAAAACATGTGGACATATATGAATACAGATCCTTGAAGGGACTCCATACTTGCGCAGCTGAAAACATGTGGACATATATGAAGGGACTCCATACTCGCGCAGCTGAAAACATGTGGACATATATGAATACAGATCCTTGAAGTGACTCCATACTTGTGCAGCTGAAAACATGTGGACATATATGAAGTGACTCCATACTCACGCAGCTGAAAACATGTGGACATATATGAATACAGATCCTTGAAGGGACTCCATACTCGCGCCGCTGAAAACATGTGGACATATATGAAGGGACTCCATACTCGTGCAGCTGAAAACATGTGGACATACATGAAGGGACTCCATACTCGCGCAGCTGAAAACATGTGGACATACATGAAGGGACTCCATACTCGCGCAGCTGAAAACATGTGGACATACATGAAGGGACTCCATACTCGCGCTGCTGAAAACATGTGGACATACATGAAGGGACTCCATACTCGCGCAGCTGAAAACATGTGGACATATATGAAGGGACTCCATACTTGCGCAGCTGAAAACATGTGGACATACATGATTAACCTGCCATAAAGTGCCTTACATGTAATTAAGCTTAACACTTATAACAATATGTTTATAAGCTGATTCATTTTGGCCATTTCTAACTTGAAACTTAAACAGAAACTGGTAACTTTTTCTAATTTTGTATAATTGATTGATTTTGGAGTCCAGGGATGGAAACTAACTTTATATGGCTGGTTGCCCAGACGGGCAACCAACTCCTGAAATGAGGTTGCCCAGCAAAAAACCTACGAGCCCAGAACTTTCCTAATGCTTTATATACATTTTTGTGGTTCAACGAACGTATAATGTGAGGTCAGACAGCTTGGTAATAAAATGACATAATTTTTACATTTTGTACATTGTTTTCACTTATCCATGACCTGACAATTTAGTTAAAGCTTAAAGTTATCATAAACCTCAACTGCACACTTTTGCGTGTACAGTTTTTGATTAATTTTGAACCCTACTAGGCAAGACCATTGTAATTAAATCAAAGCTTTCTTGTTAAGTAAGTTCTTTTATTTGAAGGTCTTAATACATGTTGTAATGCAGTTATTTCAACTGTACCTTATTTTGAGGAACTGAAAATAAATAATTTCCACTGCCAGGGCCCTCAATCTATCAAATCTGCCGCCGAATTTCGTCGCTGAATAGTATTTTTTTTCCCCAAAAAACTGATTTTTTCCCCCTCAGAATTTTTTTATTATTGATTTATAGTTGAAAATTGACTCCCATATACCAAGGTTCTTTATATCAAGTTTTCCAATATATCGCGAATTGGCTATGGCTCCTAAAAATCTGATTATCATAATCCCAAAATAACATGTTTTAATCTGGGAATTTGCGGAGATAAAATCAGTTTCAAGCTAGTATTTTACCCTATTTTTCACCCACTTAAATTTTCTGTTTGGTCCGACATTCATAATCCAGTTTTGACCAGATTGTTTGTACATCACTTTAACACCTGTGTACTGCAATAAACAATAACACCACTTGCAAAACATCACAGGTCATTTAGGGTGTTACCATTCTCTCTTGAATTTGCTTTGAACTGCCGAAACACACCACACATGAAGGTGTATACAATTATAACTGTAAATGTCACAAGTAAATACTGACCTCAACAATCTTTGCACATAAGATACAGTGTAAACAACTTGCTTTTTATTTAAGGGTAAATATCCCTCAGTTTGTCCAGATGCAGTACAATTAAAGCCCATGCTGTCCACGAGGAAAATGACGTCATTTTGTACATGGGTGTCTAATTTCTGCATGCTTTCTTGAACAATAAAACTTGGCAATTGTTTTTGGATTACAAATTTAATTATACGCATTTGAAATTAGTTGAATGGAATAATGTTTTGTGTTACATGTAAACCAATGAACAACATATGGATATAACACATACTTCAATAAGGTAAGTAAATAGCGTGTTTTGAGATTGCCAAACTATGTTAATGCATACAAAAACATTTATGAATAACCTGACAATTTTTATCACGCGCCAGATATATCACGGTCGCGATCTTTGGACCCCTTCAACAGCGCTATATTGGAGTTTCAGTGTGAATACAAGTTTCAAGACAAACTTTGCATCCAACTGGACACATCACTAGCTTGTTTTAGGAACAAAAAGGACATAATGGTGGACTTATAAGATTACTGCTATATAGATTGAGTAAAAGTACACTTTTCTGTCCTATAGACAGTCACATATATAGAAATATATGTTTATAACAGTTAACCACAGTTGTTGTTTCTTGTTATAAAAATTACCCCATTTACAAAAAATTCCCCCTTCTAAGGGCTTCGGACCCCTTCCCCCAAACTAGTGTGAGGGCGCTGACTGCCCCAGACACATGTTATACATAAACAAGGGACAAAATTGTCACAAAACCAGGTTTTCATTGTGAAAAAAAATCTGATAAAGGGAGAAAACTCAAACTGAACTTTTGAAATGAACAAACAAAATTAACCCCCTTTGTAAGTTTGTTTTATAAAAAAAATCTATTTTTAGTCGTGGCGACCTTGACATTGGAGATATTGACGTGATTCTTTCGTGCGACACACCGTCCCATGATGGTGAACAAATGTGCCAAATTATTTTAAAATCTCACAATGAATGACATAGTTATGGCCAGGACAAGCTCATTTATGGCCATTTTTGACCTTTGAACTCAAAGTGTGACCTTGACCTTGGAGATATCGACGTAATTATTTCGCGCGACACACCGTCCCATGATGGTGAACAAATGTGCCAAATGATTTTAAAATCTCACAATGAATGACATAGTTATGGCCAGGACAAGCTCATTTATGGCCATTTTTGACCTTTGAACTCAAAGTGTGACCTTGACCTTGGAGATATCGACGTAATTATTTCGCGCGACACACCGTCCAATGATGGTGAACAAATGTGCCAAATGATTTTAAAATCTGACAATGAACGACATAGTTATGGCCCGGACAAGCTTGTTCCGCCCGCCCGCCAGCCAGCCCGCCCGCATTTGCCAATCTAATAACCAGTTTTTTCCTTCGGAAAACCTGGTTAACAAAAGAGCAAATATTTGCTCTTTGTTGACTCAATAGCCGCGACAGGCTTGTGTCCTTCAGATTGTTCGTGTTTCTTTATGCTATCAATTTTCAATGAGGAGCAACCCGTTACAAAAGTTTTTAGCATGCCTTGTTCAATACAATATTTGCATTTCATACCGCTCTCATGATCGTTCGTCAACCAAGGTCTAGTTTCCAACCATCCTAACTGAAATTCGTGCTCACATTTATTTTTATCATATTCATGATTATACTTGCATTTTTCTGAAGGGTTAGTTTTTTCAGGCTGAAAAACGCCTTGAATAAATTGCCACATATTTTAATTTATTACAACCTTGGCGCAGCCATTTTGAACAGAAAATAAATAGTAAATCATGACGTCAGACGCTGTAAACTGTATGTGTATTCCATGTTTTGACGGCGCAATTTAATTGGCTGAGACCATTTAACGCCAGATGGGTAATGGTATTGATGAATACCGCGCAATTAAAGTATCAATTGTTCAGATCGGCTATTTCAAGAAAGCTATTCGCCCGGTCGGACTACCTGCTTTTGAAATTGAATCGGCCAGCGTAAAAATTAGTCGCCCCGGGCGAACAGGCAACCGTAAATTTCCATCCCTGGAGTCCGAGCAGGACGAACCCGCTTTTTGCATAGGCGCTCGATGTCAATGACAATTTTATTTTATTTATTGATTGATTTATTTTTTAGTTACCCGTTGTTTATTATAATGCATACACATACTAAATTAATAAAAATGTTCTGACAAAACATCTTCTTAAAAAAAAGGTAGTTCGACTATGTACATAGATATTGACAAGGTAAATCACTCGCCATTTTCAAAAGCAACCGAAGTGCGTCATTATGCATAATAAAATCGCTGTCACCCCGCTCGCTTATTGAAATGCGAGCGCAGGCATGGAACCTCGCTCTTTCTCTATCTACTTTCAGTTTCAACAGAAACATCCACAGACGATGTGATAAATCCTTGTAACTATTGTTTCACTCAATTAATGGGGCAATCAACAAAAGATATTGTAAATTGCATGCACATGAATTATTCCTTACCAATTGTTTAACTTGATTTTGTCTGCCATGGTGATTTCCAGAAAAAAATCAGCACATCAAAAATCAAATCTGGCGCCCATAGTGTTTAGTGGCTGTTATTGTGTATAAAGAGCGAGGTTCCCGGTCTGCGCGCGCATTTCAATAAGCGAGCAGGAACCGATTTAATTATGCATAATGACGCACTTCCGTTGCTTTAGAAAAAATGCGCAGACCGATGCAGAATTGCAGCATCGGCTTCCGTTGCTGCGAAACAGGATTATTGAGGCTGCCACTTCATAAGTGGCCAGGGGTCTTGGTGTTTAGACTAGTAAAGGTAACATTTTAAGGTACGTGGGGATTTTTGCCAATCAGAAAGGCGTATCTTTTAAGCGTGGCAGGCCTTCGGATATGTTGTGGATATTGATAAAGCTGAAAGCTCGGAGCCCTGAGTTCTCCTTGCGAAGCCCTCAGGTAACTGCAGCAAACAGGCACACGGCCATGACATGTAATGCATCAAAAGAAAAATAAGTCGCGTACACACATGTTTGAGTGGTTTTGTAACTGGATTACTCATAAATACGAATTAGAAATTATGCTTTACATTGAATTTATCTTAAGCTTGAAAACACGAATCTTCAATCTTCAACTTGTTTTCGATACCCGATGGGCTTCATAGACGTTCATGTCCACACACGATAACACATGTAGTGCATTTAGCAAGGCATTGTAACTATATAGTTGCCCAATATTAACCTGATACTCTTGAATAGTGTGAAATTAAATTTAGCAAAACCTCGCTGGTCTAGCATGGCAACCACCAATCGCACTTGTATGCACTGGGAGCGAAGTCGAACCCTGGTCGCCGAGCTTAGAAGCGCGTGTAACAACCACTGGTCGATAACATAAGTATATAAGTAATTTTACATCATTTAATTAGATTAATTCATTTCAATATAAACCAAATATTTAAAAAGCATTAATAGAACAAATATGTTTTGCATTATTGACTTAAAATAGCATTAAACCATATAATATATGGTCATTTACTCTGACATCTCTCACTGTCTGACTCAATATCAAAACTGTCCGACTCACAATCGAACCGGAGTAGCTGTATTCAACTACACATATAGGCGAAATCAAAACCGTTTTGCATGCAAAAACGTTGAAATGCGTAGCGGGAATAAAAGGCTGGGTACCAGTATGAAGAAACCATCCTGACAGTTCTAAATATAGCTCAAATCATTCGAAACGGAAAACACTGTCCGACTCACAATCACTTTACCCTACCCACTACTCAAAAACAGGGTTCGACATTAACTTTTTTTACAGCCAGACCATGGGACCAGCTCCTCTTAAAATGTACTAGCCCGAATCTGATGTCTACTAGACCATAAATGACAGCAAATAAACAGAATTGTGTCGTGTAACTGTTTAATCAGGTTTTATCAGAAAATAATTAGTGAACACAAGAAAGTTATTTTGATGCACAGAGTAAAAGAATAAAATAAAACTATTAAACAACATAAATTGTTTGTTGTAATTTCACTGTTTATCTGACACCAGTTAAACAAATGATGTCTGTACAGCAGG
The DNA here is from genome assembly GCF_020536995.1 of Dreissena polymorpha. Taxonomy (NCBI): domain Eukaryota; kingdom Metazoa; phylum Mollusca; class Bivalvia; order Myida; family Dreissenidae; genus Dreissena; species Dreissena polymorpha. Next base: position 60,156,297 of record NC_068365.1, read on the forward strand.
TGACATTTATTAAACGTTATCAAATTCTGGCCTCCTTGACCGCTGTGCTCCATGCTACCACAGCTCCAATGCCCTTTTCCATCATAACCTGTGTCAGTTTAACCGTCGGATTCTTCTTTATTAACTTATTTGTCGGACGAAAATCCAATCTTGAACAAAGTCACTCTTTGAATTACATTCTCTCGTCTGCTACGCCAAAATGTTTACATTGACGATACCGATTTTCGATAGAAGTCGTAAAAACATGATGTAAAGTTCTACGACACTGCAGAAAATCATTAACTATTTCAGTGCTGGAACCAAATTTTGAAGGTCTTTGCAAACAGTTTCGATCCAGATGAGATGCCACAGAACGCACACTGCGCCCAGCATGAGAATTTATTATTTTTTCCACTTTTTACTATTTCTCAAAACTTAGCATTTCCTCATAATACAAACTTCAGTGGTTGAAATGCAAAAAACTAGAGGTTAAAATATCAAATGGTTCTTTTTTTATGGCTATTTGATTAGACAGTAATCCATAGATTATCTGTTAATCTTATTTTTCTTTGCACCTGTCGCTCGTCAAACAAAAAAAGCATGTGAAATTTGAATAAACATAAAATCAAGGCAGATTGACCTTTTAAGATGATTTTTTTTTAAACAACATAGTATTTTTGTGCCCTATTTGAATCTTTAGAGTTTATAAGTTTGCTTTTACATTAACTTTGACATATTTGAGCACAAAAAAACTGAAATGGATTCAAGAAATTTCATTTTGTTTCGGATTTTATTTTTATCAAATTGCCATGTAACCATAAGCTTTTATAAATTTTACAAACTTTGACACACTCTTGGCTGGTACATTTCCAAAATTCAAAACATCAGGGTAATGATGGAAAAACATCAGTTAAAAGGGATTATTTAGGGCTAATTCCCTACATCAATTTGAATTGAGGGACATTTTTGACAATTCTAACCTATTTTTTCGAATGAATTTCAATTGGGAAAGCAATTGACCAATATGTGCGGAAAACCTTATATATCAAATAATAAATAAGATTTTTTCAAATAACAGTAGTGTTCTAAAAATTTACACAATTCAAATGATCTCATAAAAAGCTTAAAAAATTAGTGTCATACACTTCTTGACATTATGTCTGTAAAACAAATTAAACGAAACATCACACTATCACAAATATCAGTAACAAAATTGCAATATTAGTCACATACATTAAACAAAACATCAGTCTAGCACTGACACAAGTGTAATATCCAGTCAGTAATACAGTGAAGCAATTTTTGACTCCTCCTCTGTCATGACTGAAACCACCTTGTGTTTGGATGAGCGAGCTGTGTGTCCTGACAGACAGCACCGCACACAGAGCAACTGGGCTGCGGGCGCCTCGATGCAATTTCGGGGTGTGACATGATGACCATTCGCAATGCCTCCTCGTTTGATAACTTTTGTTCATTTGCAAAGTTCTCAATACACATGACTGCTTCATTTAGAATTGATCTTCTTTTCTTCAGGCAAGGGGCATCAGCAAGAGTCTTACTTGGCCGTCTTCTTGTTTTTTTGTCATCAGGTGCAGGTTGTTAGAAGAATACACCATTTTCCCATTCTATCATATTAGCAGCAAATGATTTGTTGCCTGGGTTTGTTTCCAACAATCTTTTGAACTTCATGCTGAATGCTCTGTGATCTATGTCCAACCCATTGCAGTGTTTAATAAATTGGGTTGCTGCTTTGTCACACTTTACACCAATTTTAGCATTTTTTTTGGAAACTCCTTGGTGAACTCCCCAAATAAATCAAATGCTATTTTATTTGTCCACTTCATGTTAATGCTTAATGATCGAGAAAACTATTAAACCAGCTCAGTGTGCATGCATGTCTGCAAAGCAGACAACATGGAGAGGTTACTTCTTGTATATTAAACACAAGATGTCTCCCCAGTAGCTATGAATTAAACACAAGATGTCCCCCCATGGCCCCAGTCACATTGATCATTATGTATTACAGTACAACACATAGATGCTAGATGGAGCTGACAACAGTTATAAATTCTGACTGATGATATTAAAATGTCAATAAATCAACTTGCAACTATTTTGGTTTTCACATATCTGAAGATACCTAATAACATGCTTAAAACCAGCACTAAACTGTAATTGATCATTTTCAGTCGAAATATCCTCAAATTAATAATTTTAACCAAAATGTCCAATATGGTAATTTAACCCCAGACCCCCACATATAAATGCTACACATTATTTCTTTTTTTAACTCTAAAGAGCATAAAATTACGCTTCTAACAAGCCCTCAACCAGCCTCAGGCAGTAAGTTTTAGTTGAGATATATAATTAATTCCTATATTTACTGATCTGGGCGCAGTGTGGAACGTGGCGTCTCATCTGGATCCAAACTGTTTGCTATTCTGATAGTATTCTTTGAAAAAAAATGAAGAAAATGCTAATTTTAGAAATTCAGCAGACAACATTTTAGCAGACTACAAATTTCCCAGCATGCAAAGTGTTAATATTCATGACAACTTTACCAATGGAAACAAGCTATTTCTGCGGGAAGCTCTCCTTCGCGTCTAAAAATAGCGATGAATCATGTGAATGCTCCGCGTTTATTTATATACGCTAGTTTTGTTCTGATGTAAATAATGGATACAAAAGTTATTTTACACATTACAGTCTTCGAAATTAGCTTTGAAAAGTTACATGCCAGTCGGGCCAGTTACTTAAGAATTTTTACATGCCCAACATATTTTTTACATGCCCAAACTTTTTTAACCAAAATTATAACAAATCACAACATTTTAACACTTCCATGCTACACATAGTAAAGCAGAACATTTGTTTCAATAGTAGTGAATACAATAACAGCTAATCAATCACTAGAGTTAAGACGGTCGATGGTTACACCAGTGCTCTTGAAAAGAGCGTTCTCTGGTGTCATCGTACCATTTCTTGGCTTCCTTTTTCTCTAAATCATTGTCAATTTTCTATTTTGGAAGTGCTTTATCCGGCTTAGCCCCATCAACATACCTAAGATACTGCCTCTATGTCGACAATGACATTTGTTTACATTGACAAAAACGGAAGCGTATTACTTGATTGAAATGATCGATTCAAAAAGCATCTTCTCGATTAATGTCTAGAGAAACCGTCGATAAAAACCGAATGATACCGAACTGCATCGGTCAAAAACAATAACGATGACGTGTGCAAGCAGGTGCGTGTTGTTAAACCAATCGAATTTCATTGTTTTACAACTTACGACAAGGTGTTTGTTTGCAAAATTGAAAAATAGATCAGCAAATATCAAGAACCGCTTACGATTTTTTTTTATAAACTGTCAATTGGCTTCAATAATTTACATGCCCGGCGGGCCACAAACGTGAATTTTTGTATGTGCCAGGCAGTAATTTTACTCGCCACGGGCGATCAGGCGTGTGCTAATTTCGAAGACTGACATTAAGAGAAAAAGGTTTTCGGTTGGTTATAGTTATATGAATCAGTATAGATTTTGTATGTACGACCAGTCGGACAAGCTAGCCCACAGTTTTACTAGCCCGACCACCAATCTTACTAGACAATGTCTGTCGCACGTGCCTTAGTGTCGAACCCTGCTCAAAAAGGACCCACGACTCAATAAAAACAACCCATACTCATGACATGTTGGCATGTTTTGTTATTTGAAAGCAAAAGCAATAAAATAAAACACAATAAAAGAATGCTTGCTTGAAAGAAGTATATCACATATGTTAAAATATTTAACCGACGTGTTTATTGTATAAAAATTGATTCAAATACAAGATGCAAATGATACACAACATGCTAAAATCATTTCAATTGTAATATTTAATCGGATACTCAACATCCGAAAACCGTTAAGAATTACTATTTCAAATATACTATCTTATTAACGCAGAAATTTCATAGCCATTGCTTTAACATTTAATAAAACATCTCAATGATGTAACGTTAAACTGTTCGTGTTTGAATTAAACTTGTAGAAATTACTGCCTTACCGGCATTCACCGTCAGCGCCATTTTTTAAATTAGGTTACAATCCACTCATGTCTTAAGTTTGGCCCCCCCCCCCCCCCCCCCCCGCACCCAGCTAGTTTCCAACACTTTTTATTTCGTCGCTTAGTAGTAGCTTCTCGTAATTTCTCTCCAAGTGAGTTATAAAGTGTCTGTTCTGCACAGGGGTCTATGTGTCTTCAACAAAAATATTGAAAATATGGGTCGAAGTGTGAAGGGGTCGAAGAGTCATCTAAAATTAGTAGGGGTTGAAGTGTCAAGGGGTCGAAGTGTCTTGCTACCGTGTCGATCTAGTGTTTTAAGCATAACATATGTGAGATATTTCATGTACAACTTTCTGTGAATGTTATGAATAAAGATGGCAGATAACGAAACTGCCATGTTGATAAAGGGTAAAATGTTTTAGTATTCCGTGTTATCTTTCAGACGATACGTCGTTCTACATTATGGTTTAAATAGCATAACGCTCGATTGGTCATTGTCGGCTCGGGTACTACTTTCATGTACCCCGAGTACCGTTAAGTATACTTTCATGTACCCCGAATTAATTTTAAAATGGCTTCTGCGTTGAAATTAATATTGTAATGAAAATATACATAGATCTATTAGGAAACTTGTTTAACTACATAGAATTAGTTTTCTTGCAGGAATATGTTTTAGAACAATATCAACTCTCACGGAGAACTTGACCGAAAAATGACAATACTTAAGTTCTAATTCTGATTGTAGCCAGGCTATAAACGAATAGGTTGAGAAAATGTATCTCCATTAAATGCACTTGATTATGAACGTGCATTATAAGCTAATAGACTACTAGACTGACGATCGTATTCACTAGTACTAGATCTTGACACGAGATATATATATATATATATATATATATATATATATATATATATATATATATATATATATATATATATATATATATATATATATATATATATATATATATATATATATATATATGAAATTGGGCTTGGCAACCTCTTTCATGAATTCATATAAATCGTCGTTTGATAAGATTTGTACATTTTAAGTGACTTAGTTGTGCTTTTCCCACTTCAATACTTATATTCAAGCATACATTCAGTACATATTAATGATCCTTATCAAAAATAATTTGATGACGTGGAACGTGTTAACAAGCTATTTCTGTTTAGTAAATGACCTAGGTATCTACCTCAAATGATCCAGTATCAATATCAGACGAAATATCACTAGGTCACATGTTCTGACCAAGTTTTATGTAGATTGACTTATATTTGACTTCTAGAGAGTTAAGAAAACTTTAGTATAGACAATCAATGAAAAATGTCCCACCCCTTTGCAGCAATATATTTGAAATACTGTTTAAAAGTCCAGAGCAATTGTCAAGCTTTGATGCGATATCATCAAAACAAATGAACTGAGCAAGTATATGAAAGATTTGCGAAATAACTGCGACTTCTAGAATGTTAAGATACGTTATTTTAATATGCCATATTAACCTAGTTTTTTTTATTTCAAGTGCCAATCATTCAAACTCTGCCGAGAATCTTTTGCGACAAATGTTTTTCGGTTAACCACAACCATTGTTTAACCCAAGCTCTCATTAGAGCAAAAGTTCTGACCAAGTTTAATCAAGAGTGGACAAAACATGTGACTTCTAGAGCGTTAAGAAGCTTTATTTGTATATGACATATAGTCAGTTATAGTTAGAGTTATAGTCTTATTACGATTTCTACATATTCATATTAGGAAAACTGTTTCGCCACTGGCGGTCATGTTTTTTGACGAACCAAAACTATTTTCTAATTCGTATGAGCTATCATAAGAGAACATGTTCTGGCCAAGTTTCATGAAGATTGGACCAACATTCGGACTTTTAGAGATTTAGCAAGTTTTCACTTAAGCCATAAAAGGAAAACTGACCGGATCCTAGCTCTTCGCCCATGTTTTTGAGGAACCGAAACCATTTGCAAAAACAGCCGAGACATCATAAGGATACATGTTCTAACATGTTGGAATAGAGCTTACAGATGTTTCTCAACATATAATTTATATAAACTTATTTAACTAATGATAAGGCTTTTAAATGTATCGACATATGTTGTTTGTCAGGCTTAATGATCGAAATTACATATGAGTATTCCTGAAATAGCATAATCAGACAATTACATGTTGCTATGTTGCTATTGTACCAGACGGCACTGTTGACTCAGTGACTATTTTGGTATATCACATTTCAAATCCATCAAAGCAACATTATGTAACACTGATTACCGGTATTTCAAATAGATGAAAAATCTTCTTCCATTAAATATCCATTAGCAATAATGTTTGAAACATGCTATGATAACACGCGATTTTACGTGGACAATCGGCATGCCATTATGTTATAATATAATTTGTTAAGGCCAACCTTCTGTGAATATTGATGAGGATACGCATAGGTTTTTGTATTAATCATTGGCACAAATATGTCATTTTAAATGTAATGGAATCAATATAGATTTGCCTCTACAACTTTGTCGCTACAAAATTAATGTTTGTGCAATAGGAAAATCAGAAAATGCACATAAATGACTTGGTGAAGAATTGAGTAAAAGGGATGACTTTCAGATGGTCCGGTCGTCCAATAGATTTGTTTACAGAACAATATAATCAAATTAAAAGAGAACACACGCTCTTAAACCCCGAGGAAGATTGTACCTTTGCCCATTGCATCTTGCTGCATCAAATCATAACCGTGGTTATCACAGGACTTTGTGTCATATTACGCATTAAAAACTTGAATCAGGTGAATTTATTTGGAAAAGGGTTGCTTTTGTTTTTATTAAAACACCAAGCTTAAAGACAGTATGAGCTAATTCGTTGTTTGTGTTTTAAATCTACAGTTTATGACAGCATCTGACTTTTATCTACAAACGGTAATGGTTAAAATATATTGTACTGTTTTTTCCACACAAAAAATCAAACCCGCGTTTGCATAGCAATCAATTTATTTGACATAAAGTGTAATTAAGCTCCGTTCTTTGTGATTTTTTATGTTTTGTGTTATGTGCTTATTTATTGGGTTTAACAATAAACACAGTGTTCAGTTGAGCGTCGCCGTGGTAAAAATGCACTTAATGTATCTGCGTAAAGTGTCGTCCCAGATGTAGTCTGTATTTGTCGTTGAAAGGAAGTCTCTGCTTGCCGAAAATTCATTTACAAATGTAAGGCAGAACGTGTCTTCGCTGAAGCCTGTGCGGACACTTTAAAGTATTTTACGCAGATGCATTAAACCAAATTTTACCTGAGCGAGGCTCATTTTGATTTTTTCAGATTATAGTTAGCTATAAATGACGTTTCAGTTTGAGTTGTACAATTGTATATACATGTACTCAATTTGTGTTGTTTTGGCAAGCTGTTAGATTAATTTGAAATCGATCTTATACAACTCTTCGAAAAAGATTGATCGGGTTGAAATGTTTTATGGAACATATCGTTTTGCGACGTTTACTTTGTGACTAAGTAACACATGCTACACGTTGATCATGCGATAGTGTTGAATTATGGTTAATATAAAGTATATTGGTGTTATGTGAATAGTTCTTTAATTACCATATCGACTAGTTTTGTTGTAAATCAGATACGCATTACCGTTTGTATGTGTAACCATATTTAAGTCTTGTCCAAGTGCATGGTAAAACATAGAACAATGACTTTGAACAGTCAAATTGCATGTGTATTGGGCTTAACTAAGCAGCCCTAATTAAATGCATGTTAATTAAATAAACATTGTAGACATAGTTTCTTCTTTTTTTTTTCAAATTAAAATAACATACAAACGAAATGCTGTCGGGAAACAAAATTAATTGTCTAAATTCTCTCCATGCGATACCTTATGGATGCCTTTTACTTTGTTTATTGTTTAATTTAGGACAATGTTTAGCCTCGTATAGAAATGTACTAATTGATGATGATAGTATCGACAAAGACTTAGACTATTGGAGTAGTTTCTATCAATTTTTTTTGTCAAATCAATTGATTATTCGAATCTGATATGCTTTTGCTAAAGCATGTTGTCCATTTTGAATTTTTCAGTAAGACAGTAACAGAAATAATTTGACAAGACAATATTATTTAATGTGAAAATGGTGTGTCTGTCTTTATATTTCAGCAGTTTTTTTCACTCATTTCAAACTCAAATCAGTCTAATAAGACCAATCGCAGACGTATGCGAAATACTTTAACTGGACAGATTGCTATTGTAACTGAACAGAAGAACATTTCTAGTCATATTATGGAACCTGTAATTATAAAACCGTGAACAAATTGCAACCGAGCGAAAAGTAGCGTATAATAACGTACGACACACATCCCATCGTATCGAAGACTGTATCTCAGAGATATAACGAGTGGCAAACTGTTGCATTTATGGTTGATCGCAATGTAAAATATTGTTAAGTATGGTGAAATGTATAATATAATGGTGTAGAGTAGTGTGGTGTAGAGTAGTGTGGTGTAGAGTAGTGTGTTGTAGAGTAGTGTGGTGTAGAGTAGTGTGTTTTAGAGTAGTGTGATGTAGAGTAGTGTGGTGTAGAGTAGTGTGTTTTAGAGTAGTGTGATGTAGAGTAGTGTGGTGTAGAGTAGTGTGGTGTAGAGTAGTGTGGTGTACAGTAGTGTGGTGTAGAGAAGTGTGGTGTATAGTAGTGTGGTGTAGAGTAGTGTGGTGTAGAGTAGTGTGGTGTAGAGTAGTGTGGTGTAGAGTAGTGTGGTGTATAGTAGTTTGGTGTAGAGTGGCAGGATGTAGAGTGTTTTGGTTTATAGTGAAATGGCACAGAGTGGTGTGGTGTAGAATTATGTGGTTTGTGTACAATTATGTGGTGTGATGTAGATTAGTGTAGTGTAGAGTGTTATAGTGTGGTGTAGAGTGGTTTGGTGTAAAGTGGTGTGGTGTAGAGTGATGTGGCGTATAGTTGTGTGGTGTACAATGGTGTGGTGTACTGTGGTGTGGTGTTGAGAGGTCTGGTGGTGAGAAATGTTGTGGAGTTGTTTGGTGAAGAGTGGTGCGGTGTGGAGTGGTGTGGTGTAGGGTGGTGTTGTGTAGAGTGACGAAGTGTAGAGTAGTGTTGTGTTGAGTCGGGAGGTGTTGTGTAGAGTAGTGTTGCCTAGAATGGTGCGGTGTAGACTGGTGTGATGTAGAGTGGAGTGGTGAAGAGTGGTATGGTGTATAGTGGTGCAGTGTAAATGGTGCGGTGTTTAGTGGTGTGGTTTAGAGTGGTGCAGTGTCGAGTGGTGTTGTGTAAACTGGCGTGGTGTCGAGTAGTGTTGTGTAGAATGGTGCGATATAGAATGATGTAGTGTGGAAAGGTGTAGTGTAGAGTGGTGTGTTGTAGACTGGTATAGTGTAGAGTGGTGTTGTGTAGCGTGGTATTGTGAAAAGTGTTGTAGTGTAGAGTGATGTAGTGTAGAGTGATGTAGTGCAGAGTGGTGTGGTTTAGAATGTTGTTGTGTAGAGTGGTGTTGTGAAGAGTGGGGGTGTAGAGTGGTGTTTTGAAGAGTGATGTGGTGTAGAGTGGTGTAGTGTAGAGTGGTGTGGAGTAGAGTTATGTGATGGAGAGTGGAGTGGTGTAGTGTAGAGCGGAGTAAGGTAGAGTGATGTGGTGTATATTGGTTGGTGTAGAATGTATTGTAGTCAAAAGTTGTGGTGTGGTGTAGAGTAGTGTGGTGTAGAATGGTGTGGTGATATGTAGAGTAGTGCGGTGTAGAGTGTTGTGGTGTAGAGTTGTATGATGTAGAGTGATGTGGTGTAGAGTACTGTGGTGTATAATGGTGGTGGATTGGTTTAAAAGTGAATTGTGTAATGTGATGTGGTGTAGAGTGGTGTGGTGTATAGTGGTGTAGTTTAGATTGGTGTTGTGCATAGTGGTGAGGTGTAGAGTAGTGAAATATAGAGTGTAGTGTTGTGGTGTAGAGTTGTATGGTGTAGAGTGATATGGTGTAGAGTGGTGTGGTGAAGAATAGTGTGGTGTAGAGTGTGTGATGCAGGCTATATGGTGTAACATTGTGTTGTGTAGAGTAGTGTGGTGTGGAGTGCTGCAGCGTTGAGTTGTGTGGTGTGGTGTAGAGTGGTGTGTTTTGGAGTGATGTGGTATAGAGTTGTGCAGTGTAGAGTGGTGCAGTGTAGAGTAGTGTGGTGTAGAGTGGTGTAGTGTAGAGTATTCTGGTGGCATGTGGAGTTGTGTGGTGGTGACATGTATGGTGTAAAGTGGTGTGGTGTATAGTGGTGTGGTGTAGAGTGGTGTGATGTATGAAGGTGTATAGTGGTGTGGTGGGGGCTAGTGTTGTGGTGTGATTTTGACAGTTGTGATGTAGATAATTGGTGTATTCTGTTCAGGTTTACGTTCTTGTTCTTGTCAAATTTTATTCTTCCAGTCTGGTATAATCTAGTGCATTGCAGTCCAGTGCTTTTCAGTGCAGCCCTGTGCAATCCGTTGCAGTCCAGTGCAGCCAAGTCCATTATAGTGTAGCAGAGTGTAGTGCAGTGTATAATAGACTAGAATAGTTAAGTCAAGTCAAGTCTTTTCTAGTGTAGTTTTGTGTAGTTTAGTCCAGGTAAGCATAGTGTAGTCTAGTGTAAGTGTTGTATCGAGACAATACCGTTAGATGCGGTCTTCACTTGCATTATGTGTAAATGTGGTATCGAGACAATAAGGTAAGGTGGGGTCTTCACTTGCATTATGTGTAAATGTGGTATCGAGACAATAAGGTAAGGTGTGGTCGTCACTTGCATTATATGTAAATGTTGTATCGAGACAATTAGGTAAGGCGTGGTCTTCACTTTCATTATGTGTAAATGTGGTATCGAAACAACAAGGTAAGGTGTGGTCTTTACTTGCATTATGTGTAAATGTGGTATCGAAACAATAAGGTAAGGTGTGGTCGTCACTTGCATTATATGTAAATGTTGTATCGAGATAATTAGGTAAGGCGTGGTCTTCACTTTCATAACGTGTAAATGTGGTATCGAAACAATAAGGTAAGGTGTGGTCTTCACTTGCATTATGTGTAAATGTGGTATCGAGACAATAAGGTAACGTGTGGTCTTCACTTGCATTATGTGTAAATGTGGTATCGAAACAATAAGATAAGGTGTGGCCTTCACTTGCATTTTGTGTAAATGTGGTATCGAAACAATAAGGTAAGGTTTGGTCGTCACTTGCATTATATGTAAATGTTGTATCGAGATAATAAGGTAAGGTGTGGTCTTCACTTGCATTATGTGTAAATGTGGTATCGAAACAACAAGGTAAGGTGTGGTCTTTACTTTCATTATGTGTAAATGTGGTATAGAAACAATAAGGTAAGGTGTGGTCTTCACTTGCATTATGTGTAAATGTGGTATCGAAACAATTAGGTAAGGTGTGGTCTTCACTTGCATTATGTGTAAATGTGGTATCGAGACAATATGGTAAAGTGTGGTATTCACTTGCATTATGTGTAAATGTGGTATCGAAACAACAAGGTAAGGTGTGGTCTTCATTTGTATTATGTGTAAATGTGGTATCGAAACAATAAGATAAGGTGTGGTCTTCACTTGCATTAGGTGTAAATGTGGTTTCGAAACAATAAGGTAAGGTGTGGTCTTCACTTGCATTATGTGTTAATGTGGTATCGAGGCAATATGGTAAAGTGTGGTATTCACTTGCATTATGTGTTAAGGTGGTATCGAAACAATAAGGTAAGGTGTGTTCTTCACTTGCATTATTTGTAAATGTGGTATCGAAACAACAAGGTAAGGTGTGGTATTAACTTGCATTATGTGTAAATGTGGTATCAAAACAATAAGGTAAGGTGTGGTATTCACTTGCATAATGTGTAAATATGGTATCGAGACAATATGGTACAGTGTGCTATTCACTTGCATTATATATAAATGTTGTATCGAAACAATAAGGTAAGGTGTGGTCTTCACTTGCATTATGTGTAAATGTGGTATCGAAACAATAAGGTAAGGTGTGGTCTTCACTTGCATTACGTGTAAATGTGGAATCGGAACAATACGGTAAGGTGAGGTCTTTACGCGTTTTGTGTATAAGTGTGGTTTCCATAAAATATGGGAGGGTTAGATCTATGCATTGTGTTTAAGTGTGATATCGAGACGATAATGTAGAATGTGATCTTAACTGTTTATTACCCTACTGGTTATCATACCGGTCATCATAGTGGTCATTACTCTGGTCATCTTACTGGTCATCAATAAGTTCATATCCTTTTACATCAAACTGGTCATCAAACTGGTCATCAGTCTGATCATCACGATGGTCATTACTATGACAATCAACCTGGTTATCATACTGGTAATAATAATGATTATTTTCAGATCATCATACTGGTCATTATCCGGGTCCGCATACTGATCATAATACTTGCCTGTAATATGGTTGTTTCACTCTGGTCTTCATACTGAGCATCATACTGGTTATAAATATTGTCATCAATACGCTCATCACTCATCACAGTGGTACACTAGTTAGAATACTGGCCATCATTCTTCTCATTATACCGATAATCATACTGGTCATCAAACTGGTAAGAATAATGGTCTTCACTTTGGCCATCATCTTTCCGGTCATCATACTGGTCATCATACTTGTCTTTTATTTTGTCATGATATAGGTCATCATGCTGGTCATCACAATTGGCATCATACTGGTCATCATAAAGGTCAACACCATCTTCATCAACATGGTCACCACTCTGGTCATCACTTTGCTCCTTACTCTGGTCATCTCACTGGCCATCATTCAGGCCATTATTCTGGTCATCATACTGGTCATCGTACTGGTCATCATAATGGTCATCATACTGGTCATCATACTGGTCATTATACTGGTCACCATACTGGTCATTATACTTGTCATCATACTGGCCGTCGTACTGGTCATCGTACTGGTCATCATACTGGTCATCATACTTGACATCATACTGGCCATCGTACTGGTTATCGTACTGGTCATCATATTGGTAATCATACTGGACATCATACTGGTCATCGTACTGGTCATTGTACTGGTCATCATATTGGTCATCGTACTGGTCATCATACTGGTCATCATACTGGTCATCGTACTGGTCATCATACTGGTCATTATACTGGTCATCATACTGGTCATCGTACTGGTCATCATACTGGTAATTATACTGGTCATCGTACTGGTCATCATACTGGTCATCGTACTGGTCATTGTACTGGTCATCGTACTGGCCATCATATTGGTCATCGTACTGGTCATCGTACTGGTCATCAGACTGGTCATCATACTAGTCATTAATTGGTCATCGTACTAGTCATCATACTGGTCATCGTACTGGTCATCATACTGGTCATCATACTGTTCATCATACTGATCATCGTACTGGTCATCATACTGGTAATTATACTGGTCATCGTACTGGTCATCATACTGGTCATCATACTGGTCATCGTACTGGTCATTGTACTGGTCATCGTACTGGTCATCATATTGGTCATCGTACTGGTCATCGTACTGGTCATCAGACTGGTCATCTTACTAGTCATTAACTGGTAATCATACTGGTCATCATACTGGTCACCTATACTCTATATCATACCATATGATACACTGCTTTGCATTCAGTTGCATTGTGTTTATGTAAAATTTACAGAAACCAGAATATAACACGATATGATCTCCAGTTCAGGTAACATCCGGTTGAGTAGATATTTCGCATTACTCGTCTTGATTAGACTGACTTGAGTCCATGAAAGTAAACTGCTAAAACCATACAGGAAATATATAGGAAGACAAGTCCTATTAACAATACATCACATGCCCTTTCCAAAGTTATCATGTTACTGTCTTTAAAAGTTCAAATAGACCAGCATGTTATAGTAGAAGCAAAGCAGATTCGAAGAATCATATATATAACAAAATTAATATACGACACAAACTTCTCTTTTCACGACCATAATGATCATGTTGCATTATAAGGTATCGAATGCAGAAACTATATGATAAATGTGTTTTTTTCTATCAAAATGTGTTTGCATGTTCTTTTGATTTCGAATAAATGTCTGTTAGAAACGATTTTCTACAATGTTTCATCAACTAAACCTGCATGTAATTAAGGTCGCCGTGGTGTAATGGATATGGTGTCCGCCTTGCGACCGGGAGGTCACGGGTTCGATCCCCACCGTGGGAGCGTTCTTTCGATCTCCCCCAAAGACACCAAGTACTGGTTCTAGGCCCAGGAAACGGACTCGAGAGCGTTTATATAAGCCTAAGGCTTTCGACGCAATCGAGCTAAAATAAATAGGTTTAAACTAATTAAGCACTGCAACTCCATACACAAGTCATTTTACTGCAGGCCCGGTACGATGTGTATACCCTTTCTCCATTAGAAGCGAAGTGAAAATGGCGTTTGCAACCAGCATTAAACCGGAACAGCCTGCGAGTAACTCGCAGTCTGTTCAGGTTGTATGCTGTTTGCTGCTCATCAGTATCTTTAGGTTTGAAATGAAGCCTTTTAAACTCGATTCTAGTAAAGAAGATTTTAAAGTTATTAATTAGATTTTCTAAGGGACTACAAAAGCCTCAAAGTGCGTGTATAAGGGTGAAGGGTTGAGCATGAAATAAGACTAGAATTAAATATGGTTACATATAACAACATGTGATTCGTGTGTGATTCCGAGTAAAACTTGTCGAGATGGCCATTAAAAAGATGGTAGCAAACTCGTTATGAATCATAACTTAAAACAGTCGCAGTTCAATATGGGACCCTGAATGCATTAGTAATAAAATAAATTAAAACTTGCTTCTATAAACGAACTGTAACATGTGTTACTTGGTCACCTTACGCAAAACGATATGTCATATAAAACGTTTCAACTCTATCATTTAATTTCAAAGCGTTATATAAAATCGATTTTAAATAAACACAACAGCTTGCCAAATCAACAACATAAAATGACAATCCTAGTTCTGGGAAAACTGGGTATAATGCATGTGCGTAGAGTGTCATCCCAGACTGCACAGGCTAATCAGGGACGACATTTTACGCCTGTATGACATTTTTCTTTTAAATGAAGTCTCTTCTTAGCAAAAATCCAATTTAGGCGGAAAGTGTCGTCCCTGATTAGCCTGTGTGGACTGTACAGAATAATCTGGGACGATACTTTACGCACATGCATTATGCACAGTTTTCTCAGAACGCGACTCAAATAATAAGCGCTTAACACGAAAACAAAACATCACCAAGAACGGAGCATAATACAATGTTATGTCAAATCAACTGATTCCTATACAAACATGGGTTTGTTGTAATTTAGCAAAACGGTACAATATGTGTCAGACCTTTATCATTTATTCTTAAAACGATTGTTTTAGATTTAACACACAAAAATTGAATAAGCTTGAACTGTCTTTAAGGTAGCTGTTTTAAGAACAATTGCATACCCCTTTAAACGATACATTCACCTTATTCAGGTTCGCAATTGCGCCATAGAAAAAAGACTCAGCTAGATCATCCTAAATATACCTTGATACAGAATTGACATGCAAACGATGTTTCTCGGATGTATTAGGACTTGTCCTTTAATATGATTGTATGGCTATGTAAAAACAAACATATTGTTGGCAATTTGACGACTGGACCATGTGGAAGTCATCCCTTCAGCTCACAACCACCATCAACTCCTTTTATGTGCGCCAAAGTTTTATATGCGAATTTACATTTGTTTGATTACATTACAAATATCAGATGTTGTTCCGATGATCGATGGATCATGAATCATACGCATTTCCAAATCAAGAATCCATTGAGCATAACGGCATGCCGACTTTCCACGTAGAATCGTATATGGAAAGGCCTGTGCGAATAATGTATCAACTGTTTAAAAACCATTTAAATACTATTACTTTATATCTTTCTTGATTAATTACTGAGTTAATTCTCTTTGCTTAATGTTCAACTTGCGTAAGTAAAATATATACCTAAGTTTCAAAATATATACAATTAATATTAATATATAACTCACAGATGCAAATATGATGAAATTTTCAATACAAAGAGCTAATTAGCTATTTCATTTATATTTGCGGAGGAAATGACCTTTATTTTTTATTGTGTGAATCAAAACTACATCGTTATTGATCCAAAATTAAGGTAAACTGATGAAAATACATTGACATATTGAGTCTGGACGCTGTTTCTTCTTCGACTTATGTTAGTAACAGCTTATAATTTGGAGGCTACTTACTCAAAACAAAGTTCGATTAAACAACCTTCTGTAGCAATAATTAACGCGTTTCCCAAGTAAATATGGACCTATATAAATTGTATTATATACAATGCACGCATCAACTAAATTCAAAACGACATTAACAAATTTCGAAAGCCTTACTCTTTTTATCGAGCTGATTTACTGGCACATTCATTATAGTGGACTAATTTAATGACGTCATCAAAGAAATATATCCAGTTTATCCAGTTTAAAGACAATCGAGGGTATGGTAAACATGTCTCCAAAATTATTGTTGCTGGATATAAATTTGAGAGAGCAGTAGATTGAAGCTTGCATCTATTTAAAACAGTTAGTGTTTAATTATATATTTTAAAAGTGGATTTGAAATCTGATCACATTTATGATATTGCATGAACATGCAAATGTAAATGACATCGTTCATGCGTGTAAGGAGCGTTTTTTGCTGTTCGTGTTGTTCTGTTCAAACGCATAAGTCAAATGAAATACGTTAACTGAACACAGAACTATACTAAAATCCATTAAAAGGTTTTATAACTATCGGAGAGACAAAACTCTATAATATCTATCATCCCATTGCTTCCATTAAAAGGTCCAATACAGCTTGATTCGTGTTTTCCAATTATACTAATTGGAAGGGATCCTGAATGTGTTCGCACCATATGTGGTGTTTTAATGAGATAGTTACATCCATATTTGAATAAAATATATGATTAATAATCTCTGCAGCTGTTAGAAAATGATCAGTAGCTCCGATATCGTTCTACTTGAGAAGGCGGTTCCTAATGGGCCATTATTCGTTTACGGTAACATGACCGATTAGTTCGATTGGCTGCACAGCTATGGGCGTAACTGGTTATGTCATTCGACTATAAAATAGTGAGAGTTCTGTTGGTAACAAACACTTTGGTTCCGACACTCGAATAAGTGCCTGTGAAGCAATAGAAATTCTACATGTAAGTGTTGAACATTTTAATATCTTTGTGTCATTATATTATTGGTCGTGTTGAATGTTAACAGCGAGGCGCTCAAACTAAGCATGATGTGGATGCTCAATAAGTTTCTGGCTTGTGATGCATTTAATAATAAGACATGGTGTGTATTCTATTTAAATGATTAAGCAATACTACTACTACTACTACTAATAATAATAATAATAATAATTATTATTATTATTATTATTATTATTATAATAATAATAATAAAAAAATAAGAATAATATTTTTACAACAGTTTTTTATCAATGTACGTGTAAATTTGGTGTAAATTTGCATGTGCTGTTTGTGTTGTATTGGAGGCATTCGTTTAACCAGTGTAGAGTTGTTGTGGTTGGTGCTTACATTTTCATTTTTTGTGGTTGTATTGTTTGCTTCTTGTCATTACTTATACATTTGAAATTGTGAATAATAAGTTTGAAGTGCTGTTATTCCTCTATTGATTAAGCAATCACCAGAGAAAACTTTATATATTATCACGAAATTGCTAGTTACGCATTAAAAATAGCGTACTCCTGTGGCATATTTTTAGAGTGCTTTCTGTACAGACCACTTCTTGAAACTATTTTTGAAGAGATGTCGCCATAAATTAAGTTAATACAATTTAGATCTGACGTTTTGAACACAAAACAGGTATGATGGGAAACGAGCATATAGCAACAACTAGCACAATAATTTTGTACATGCAAACATATTCTTATATAAATAACACCTAAATTAAATTGCACAAATTTCAAGAATTTATGTTACTTATCATTCTATTGACTGTAAAAATGCATTTAACATCTTGCCCTAAAATACACATTCCATTTCAATTCATTATGATAAATGTCATTTTTATAGTTTGTATTTACGTCTCTCTCTCATTTTTTTTACGCGTCAATGCCTGGCTAAGCATTTATTTGTCAGTCAGCATTCCGCTGATACATTACTGGCATGTATGTGCCCCGACCCGGGATCGAAACGGAGACCTCTGGGTTTCAACGAAAGCGCCTTATCCACTGAGCTACGGAGGCACAATAGAGAATACTTTTTATTTACGATAATACTTGTAGCCTTTTAATAGCACACTGTATGTTTTCATAATCAAATAAACTGAAAAGTGTATATAGGCAATTTTTAATTGTCAATATGCAATATTGAAGTGATAGTTTATAACAGTTTTTTCTGTATTGTGCGATTACATTTCACACATGACCCTTTATGCCAAGTCCAAACATAAGTTAAACCAAGCTTGTATAGTATTGATTTGATTTGATTAGCAAAATTTCTTTAGTAGTACGTTATGTTTAGATTTGCGTCATTGAACAGTAATGTATATGTTATTTTCACGAAACTATCATTTTACACCAATATTTAAATATGTGTCATGTTCATATATGTACATCATTATCGGCCTAATTCGCCATACAGTGCTGATAGATTTGTTGATTTGTTGACACATGAAATGTGTCTTAAAATGTTTGTATTAATAATCTCTAATTATTTTTCTGAATCTTGTCTCCAGATTTCAGCAGAAAAGTGAAGAACCGAGGTTACTGATTGATAAAAAAGATTTATATTTGCTTTAGTTCGAAACGCAATATTGGTTTACAACAGATAAAGGTCGATGAAGCGCTCTATTACCTTGTTGTGATATAACAGTTTCCGTTATCAAATAAAGTAACATCACAGTATTTGAATGATGTGACGATTTCTAACGTGTCACCATATAGAGTAAAGTTAAAACTTGTTTGTCGATAACTTTTTTCGAAAATAACAAGTTTTATTTTGCTAATATTGATTTTCAGTATTTATCTATTTAAATAGTTTTCAGTGTCATTTGAGATTAGTTGGGCTGATGTGGGCGAAGTTGAAAACAGGATTTGAATATCGGCATAAGATAATAACGACAATTTTATATCGTTAATCGATATGATTCCTTCAATATAAAAATTAATATCTTCAATAGTTTCAATGATGTCATTAACGAACATCATGCATAGTATGCTTGAGCACGGGTCGTCTAGTTCAACACCAGAGTATATGAATTGATGTTTTCGGACATTTGATTGTTTAGCCTAACCGCTGATTTCACTGATGAATACATGGCTTTAGGTGCGGAAGCAATTTTAGATCTTATTTGTGAGGTTATTAAATTTAAATATTTTAATGAAAGATTTATTATCAAATAACATTTAGCATAATCAATAAAAATGCAATTTATCCCACTTTTACAGCGAATTCGGTTGATTAAAGCCCCATTGATTAAATATCATCTTAATCAACGGCAGGAAATGACGTCAATATTTCGACGAAATGACGTCATAAATCCAGCGAAATTATCCAGTCAAACTAATTTTGTTTAAATAAAAAGGTTTACAAAATAAAAAGTGGGATAAATAGAATAATAGATTAGTGTTGATTATAGATCAGGTTTATCATGCTCGGCACGAAAACGAAAAAGCACTAGCCAAGGCTCGTGCTTTTTGTTTTCTAAGCCTCGCATGATAAACCTGATCTATAATCAACACTAACCTATTATTCTCTATATAATTTTGACCAGATTTTATACCTTGTTGTTTATACTGTTACATATAAATTTACAGTCGACTGTATTTTCATCTCAGGTCAGTCACTTTAAAAGAATCTGAGAACAAATCTTTGATATAATATTATTAGCAGTTATTCCACGATAATTGTTTGCATTGCTCGGGTGTCCGCCTTTAAATATTGGTGAGATGAAACCCATTCCCCAGCTCACAGCATATTGCGCAGTATCAAAAATGTTATTGAATATAGTTGTGAGGTACGGTTTAATAGAATTATGTGCTCTTTTAATTAAATATTAATTAATTTAAATATTATCGGGTCCACTAGACTTGCAATTATTTGTTTGAAAACAGATTTCTGTCTTTATTTCTGTCTCATCACTGTACAAGTATATACAACAATAAAAGTATTCATATCAATTACAGTGCCAATCATATAATGGATTTATAAGAGACATAACAGTAGTCAAGAACACAATTACTATGCATCAGTTAAAAGTTAACCAAATATGTTAAAATTATAAAACATGGATTATAAAACAATAAAACAATATTGCATAAGTGGAATATTGAGACCTTTGATAGTTTCAATATAAAAATAATCTCATGAAACCTGTGTGTAGAATTTAAAAGTATTAGTTAAGATATTTACTTCCAGAGTGTCATGTTGGAATAATTTAAAGCAACAATCAAAGGTCCTATTCCCTTATTGTACAAAAATGTAGCTTGTTTATGTTATCTACAAATAATTGATAAAATCTAAAAACTAAAATGCCATATAGAATGTGTAACCTATCTATACAAATAAGCATTTCTGGTCATTAAAATATTGTAGCAGGCTTTGGCAGTATCTCTTATCAATAATTTGTTGGAGAATAAAACTACCATCTTTTCTATATCTGACATAGAGTTAAAATCAGTAATGGTATGACATTTTTCAAAAAGAGAGGTCCTGATATCAGAATAAAGTGGACAGTATAGCATAACATGAGTTTCTGATTCAACACAAGTTGTACAATTAGGGCAGAATCTATTTTCAACAGGCACATTAGCATAACGCCCAATTTCCAACATAATTGGGGCTACCCCACATCTAAATTTAGCAAAAGCAGAACGATGTCTATATGGTAATATCATCTTACAATACTCTTCTGTACAATATTCATTCTTGAATTGACAATAGGTTCTTAGCTTGTTTCTGCCATTCCCTCTTATTGCATTTGGTTGTAATACAGTATCTTTCCAATCACTTTTAAACTTACAGAACATAGCACTATCAACCTTGTCACTAAAAGTTTGTTTAGACACAGTAGCTGGATAAATACAGAATTCTTCAAGATTCAAATCTTTAAACATCATTTTCACACTGAACACCCAGTTCTTACACTTAACTCCAGCAGTATTAACAGTCCACTGAAAAACCTTCCTATTGACCCGGTTCATATTCATACTACCAAATCTATGCCACAAATTACAAACATGTTTGTACTGTTTAACTAGAGGTGGTTGCCATCCCATATCACCGGCTAATGCAGCTGATGGAGTATATTTACCAACACCCATAAAGAAGCATAGGGCCCTATTTTCAACAGCATTTATACATGCATATGTCCGTATGCCCCATATAGCTGATGCATATGAGATAACTGGCCACACTGTAGAATTGTACATCTTGCTATAAACTGCAAATGACATACCACCCATACTTTTATATCTAGCAATAAGTAAGCCAAGTGCTCTACTAGCACTCTGTGCAACAGATTTGGCAGAAATACTAAAGTCCAAATGTTCTGATAGTAATAAACCTAAATAGGAGTATTTGTCAACATAAGTTAATCCATGAACACCACATTTGAAGTTGAATTAAGATCTGGGCACAGAGTTTGGCCTGAAATGCACAATGTTACTTTTATTTGCATTGACCACCATACTATTCGAGGTACACCATTGGCTTAATACATCTAACATGCATTGCAAATCTTGCTCGTTTTCCGCAATCAACACAAGGTCATCTGCATAGCACAATATACAAACTGGCTCGTCTTCAATCAAAACACCTTTACCAACCGCCTTAATCTGCACAGATAAGTCATCAAGGAAGAGATTAAACAGCAACGGTGACAACGAACAACCTTGCCGTAAACCAGTGGTAACTGCAAACCAATCAGTATAATGGCTATTTATACGAACACAAGAGGAGACCGACGCATACAAGGATTTGATTGCATCTAACATTTTTGTTGGGACACCTATACTATTCAACCTCTGCCAGAGTAAATTCCGCTCAATACCGTCGTACGCACGTCTAAAATCAATAAATGAACAAAACGTAGATTTATGTAACTTCTTGCGAACATCTATAATATTGGTCAGTGCAGAGATATGATCTAAAGTGCTGCGCTTTTTGCGAAAGCCGTTCTGTTCATCCTCTATTTTATCATTAAGTTCTGACCAGCTTGACAGCCTATGGTTCAAAATACTTGCATACAATTTATACATAGTACAAGCCAAACTAATACCACGATATTGTAAAGGATCTCTCTTATCAGCAGTGCTCGACTTAGGGATAGGGTTTATGATATTCTTACCCCACATTGATGGGACCATACCAGTTTCATAACATACACAGAATAAAGAATGCAAAAAGGAGATAGACATGTCATTCTTAAGAACTTCATTAGGAATTTGGTCAATGCCCGTCGCTTTATTCAACTTGGCTCGGTCAATAGCTGCTTTCACCTCAAAAACTGAAAAAGGTCTATCCAACTCCTCATGGTACACATTATCAAAACTACTTGTATGCTGGCCGACATTTGAATTAACAGATTGATTCAAAAGATTTGCAAAGTCATTCTTCCATCTCAACAACACATCCTCCAATTTTGAAGAAACTGTCCCATTGTCTAACACAACTTCAAGAGGAATACCCTTCTTACGTTCCTGGCCAACACCACAAGTTCCAATAGTCTTCCAAAACTCTACATCATTATCAGAAGCTAAGTTAGATAATCTAGACTGTGTAGAAAACCAGTAATGTCTTTTGGCCTTTTGTACCGCTCTATCAAAAAACCTCCTAGACCTTATATAGTCAGTCTTAAGCTGAACTTTTAAATGTTTATTGTTACATCTTAACCATAACTTCTCTTTTTTGCACATATCTGACCATAGACTACTTAATTCATTACTCCACCATGGCTTACCAGACCTGCGCTTTCTTCTACAGGAATCATGAATAATCGTTTTGAACGGAAGTTTATCATACATTTCATCCCGTACAATACCACACCAATCTCCAAATGCCTGATCTATGTCTGATTGTGTTCTGTAACCCTGTTCAAGGTTAGAAATACAGTCGTTAATCTGACCTACCAGAACTTGGTTTAGCAGAAAATCATTAGGAATTCTGGAGCAATCAAATTTATCTGTACTTTGTACTGACCCAGTCTTATCTGTAGCAAATTCCAAGTCAGTGGATTCAATTTCCATAACCCATGTGAGAATAGAGTGGTCAGGGACACATGTTGGAGCAATACTATCCTGCAATTCAATACTGTTCATAACATCAACAACTGTATGCACATAGAACTGACTATATAATGACAAGTTTTCATAAGGTACTATGCAATAATCTACAACTGATTGACCCTTTACAGAAATTGACGTGTAATCATTATGGACTGTATTACGTCCATTTAACATGCAAAAATTGCAGTTAATTAAAAAATCAATAAAAAGATCTCCATATTTGTTTGTTTTAAAGTCTATCACATCTCTCTCAATATTATCAACACCTGCTATGAAGTCCTCCAAATCGCCACAACGACTATTAAAGTCTCCACAAATAAAAGGCAGACCTAGGTTTTGATATTCATATAAGTTTACAAGTATTGTGTCAAAAAAGGCAGTTGCATCTACATGCCTAGCAGAGTTTTCTGGAGGAAGATAACAAACACATGGTAAAAAGCAAAAGTTATCATTTTTGTGTACAAATTTCAGCCATAATATACCATCTGTGGAGTCATTTAAAATAGATACATCAAAAACATCTAGAACACTGTTGCGGACCAAAAACCCAACTCCACCAGAACCAGTTCTTGCATTCACATGAATATTTTTACGATTATTACCAAACCATGTATAATCAGAAACATCAATACTATTAAAGTTCTTTAAATGGGACTCAGCAATCCCAATTAAATCAAGGTTCAAATGCTTAATACATTGTTCACGTAAAATAAAATTGTCACTAGAGCTCGAACTGCTCCAACCATGAACATTCCAAAAGCCTGTTTTTAACTAATAATTGTCTCCTCCTCGTCTTCCTCTGTTCTGCTGTGCTCTTTGCCATCCCCGATCACTGTTGGTACCACGCCCAGAAGACCCACCGCGTCGAGGAGCACCACGAGGACCATTCCACCCAGTGTTGCGCTGTGAGCCATCACCCTGTGAATGACTAGTTCCTTGGTTCTGCCTGTCATCACTCAACATTGGCCTGTTTCGCACCACACGATTCCCTCGAACACTCACCCCCTCGGCATTCATTGCGCCAACTAAGGTTCTAAAGTTACTCATCATCAAACGCTCTTCTCGCGATTGATCGCACTGGATGTAAACATCAGAATAAGTTCTGCTTTCGTTCAGCTTTGACTTGTTTTTCAACACTTTCTGCCTATCTTCTTGTGACTGCATGGTAGCAATAACAACACCCGGCTTGGAACTGTTAGCACTTGTCTTTCTCTGTGTGTTGCATACTTGCACATTACATTTCATTACGTCTTTGAACATAGATATCACTTTACTGTTCAGATTTTCTCCCTCATGATAGGGAAGGCCACGAATTGCCAAATTCTTTGAGATATCCTGACCACCACTGGGTCCGCCAGCTGCAGCCGTGACTGAGGAACACTTTTCACTGACTTCTTGTAACTCTTCAGTAATTTTCTCCTTAAATGAGTCAAGTTGCTCTTGCACATTCGTCTTAATACGACCCAGCTCAATGTTAACTCTCTTGTCCAACAGTTGTGCAAATTTATGGGTCAACTTTTGCTCTATGGAACTTTCAAGTTGATCAATACGATTGTTTATCGAGACATTCATGGCACATATGTCAGTAGAGAGCTTTGATAATAGGGCCTTGAGATCAGAGTTAACTGGATGAAGTTCATTGGACACCGGCTCAGACAGGGAGCTCATTTTATCGCTAGAAGAACTTTCACAAGCAACATCCTCCTTTACCTTCTTCGCGGATCCATGAACTGGGGACGAGTGGTTTCGCTTCCTGTTCTGTTTGACAGGTGTGAACTCTGCTACTTGTGTGATGGACGGGCCCATGGTCGACTCGACATACTCATGTGACTCTTTAGTGTCTAAAGATGCCATACTGAAACAACTTCAGGTTTACACAGGTAGCTTATGGGCTATCGAACACTATAATGACAGCAGTTAAAACGGATACAGTGTGTAGAAGATAATAATCGACAATATCTGAGCCACGAAAACTGATGACACTTTCGGATTACCCGGTGCTCAGGTACAAAGTTCCCGTCCAAATGGTCCGCTTCTAGCAAACTGATTATATTTCTTCAATTACACAAACTACCATGCACAAATACCACTTTTTCCTTGATGCACAATGTCACATACCACTTACTGCCTATAATAAACTACTATATAACTTGTTAATCTGTAAGTTTTTCTTAAAATTTTCAATATTTTTCCCCGTCTTCAAAAAGCGCGTGCAGCTTCTAGGTTATCACTATATTTCCGACTCTGAAATTGGTCGGCCTTGACAGTCAATTGTATGATTTTCATTAATTCGCTTCGAAATGTGTCCAAAATTTAGTTCATTTGAATTTGTATTAACGTTGTTATAATCATCTCAATGTTTATTGTATTCTAATATAAACGATAATAAGCAAGTTCTTGATTATAAATCTTCTTCAATAAAAGTGTACCATAAGATGCAATATTTTCTATGTTATTCTCAATTTCTTCGAAAAAAAATTATCAAAATCTACATCTCTCAAGACTTTTGAATTCGTTGGTGCAATCTAAGTGCAACATATGTTCACATCTTTATCAAAATTTACATTTTTTATCCCTAATTTATTTTAACCATATAATGCCAGAATCATTCACTCTTATACTTGATATCTTATCTTTGAAAGAGTTTTTATAAAACAACAAAAATACCTCTGGCTTGTCAGCCTTTTTTAACTCCATTAGATATATCCATAAGCATGCGTGCTTTCACAGTTTGGGATGGTTATTTTTGCACTCTTTTTTGTTGGTCCATGTTACACTTAATACCTTAAGGACAAGTTGATTAATGTATTCCAGAAAGTCAATATCATTTAGTTTTTGCACAAGTCCATCAACCGTCCAAGAAATGATCTTTAACTTCTAATTATCCTAATTAGTTATCTCTATATATCAATACCAGTATGTGTTTTGTATTTTAGCAAGTCCATTCTCCCGACACTTCTTACACTTTTCAGCTTAAAAGCTTTTTTATTGTTTAAGGAATAAATGCATGTTACATTGTATATGTTAATGATATAGAGATTTATTAGAGATATTTAGTATGAGTAACATATGGAGGTCCAATGATTGGTACATCGATTTTGCCCATTTGCGTACCAAATATGCGTTCATGTCATTTGCTTGCTTATTTTTGTTAAAAATGTAATTTATAAAATATACTATATATTGGGAAGTGCTCTGTGAAAATGGGGTTTAATGCATGCGCGTAAAGTGTCGTCAAAGATTAGCCTGTGCAAACCGGACAGGCTTATCAGGGACGACATTGTCGCCTAAACTGGATTTTTGCTAAGAAGGGACTTTCTGTAAACGACAAGTACCATAAAACCGAAAAGTGTCGTCCCTGATTAGCCTTTGCGGACTACGCAGGCTAATCTGGAACGATACTATACGAACGTGAATTTAACCCCCTTTTCACAGGGCACGGTCCATATATTATAATATAGGTTGATGACTATTGATATCAAATCAAACATTTTCCTAAGCAATATCAGACTCGCCATATAGCACATCAAAAAGGCACCGATCATTTAATTAAGTATATTACTTAAGATAAATCTTTCTAATCATAGTGAAGGCGATTCACTACGAAAAACTATAGAACTAAAATATGTATTCATCAACTATTTTAATATATTACCAATATATGAGTATGAGTGAAATTGCAGCAAAGAATTCACAACAAATGGGGAAATAGCCTAAAGCGCAAACACATTAATTACGTCTTGTACATTTTAATAAGATATCACGAGGTTAGCAGATTACATAAAGTCATTTTTAAAGCATTCGAAAGCCAAATTGGCTTTTACTTCAGATTTAACCCATTTATGCCTAGCGTCCTGAAAAAAGGACATTGCAAACAGCGTAGACCCAGATGAGACGCGGCGTCTCATCTGGGTCTGCGCTGTTTGCTTAAAGGAATTTTTGTAAGAAATATTCTAAATATAGAAATTAATATACTAGACATCCCTAATTTTAGAAATAAATTGATCCAATTTAGAAGGATGGGAGAGTCCACTAGGCATAAATGGGTTAAGATTGTTCGAGAGCTTACCGACATTTCCAGTACTTCGCTGAGAGAAAACCCAAGATACTGCGTCGTGCACATATGAGTCGTGCTCTGAGAAACTGGGCATAATGCATGTGCGTAACGTGTCGTCCCAGATTAGCCTGTGCAGTCCGCGAAGGCTAATCAGGGACGACACTTTCCGCCTAAATTGGATTTTTGCTAAGAAGATACTTTGTTTAAACGAAAAATGTCATAAAATCGAAAAGTGTCGTCCCTGATTAGCCTGTGCGGACTGCACAGGCTAATCTGGGACGACACGTTACGCACATGCATTATGCCCGGTTTTCTCAGAACACGACTCATATTCTTCCTGAGACTCAGGTTTAAGTCAGACTCAATACTAGCCTAATCATCTTTGACCATCAACTTTCGCATGATGATCAACCTGATCTTAAAAATTGAGAGAAACTTAAAGTTGAGAAAAAAAGCTCACCTAAGTACGGTCGTTATTACCCAGGTCTTTCCAATGTATGGCTTATTTATTTTTAGTTTCAGAATTTATGTAAAACAACTACACGTGAAACTATTTGCATATAAACAATAATATCATCAATATTACTTTGGCGTGATTGGAGATGATGACGTCGAATAGTCGAATTGACGTCTCTACGTTTTAATTTTATATAAAATAAAAATGAAATCAAATATATAAGCCGTAAATTTCATATACCAATCCATCTGTATATTAATTCCACAAGTTAGTAGTTGCATGTGATAAATCAATAATTTATAATGTGTGTAAATTGATTAAATACGCTTTAGTTGAAATAAATACAATTCTTAATTATACTATTCAATAAACTTCAGTACCGCCTTGATAGAACCTACGTGCTCTCAACTTCGAATTCATTCATCTGTATTTGTATTTTCTAATGACTATTTTTGTTATTTAATTTTATGTTGTTATGCCTAGTTACGTGACAGAAAATAATGTGTGTATTTAAGCATGAAGAATATGTACGTTTGTCTGCCTGTCTGTCTGCCTGTCTGTCTGTCTGTCTGTCTGTCTGTCTGTCTGTCTGTCTGTCTGTCTGTCTGTCTGTCTGTCTGTCTGTCTGTCTGTCTGTCTGTCTGTCTGTCTATGTGCCTGTCTGTTACAGTGAATAGTTTTTTTTGTTCCGCGTGTCGCTCCGAAAATGAGACGCTTCGTGGGAAATGGCCCCGTCATTCTTTTTTGTGTACTATTACAGCTCAACCATGAACAAACTCGTCCTGGTGCTCCTGCTTGTAGGCTGCGTCGCTCTGCTGACTCTGCTGCCACAAGTTGCAACAGGTCTGCAAGAGACTAAAGGTGAGTTGTCGTCGCTCTGCTGACTCTGCTGCCACAAGTTGAAGGTGAGTTGTCGTCGCTCTGCTGACTCTGCTGCCACAAGTTGAAGGTGAGTTGTCGTCGCTCTGCTGACTCTGCCACAGGTTACTGAAGGTGAGTTGACGTCGCTCTGCTGACTCTGCCACAGGTTACTGAAGGTGAGTAGACGTCGCTCTGCTGACTCTGCAACAGGTTACTGAAGGTGAGTTGACGTCGCTCTGCTAACTCTGCAACAGGTTACTAAAGGTGAGTTGTCGTCGCTCTGCTGACTCCGCCACAGGTTACTGACGGTGAATTGACGTCGCTCTGCTGACTCCGCCACAGGTTACTGACGGTGAGTTGACTTCGCTCTGCTGACTCTGCAACAAGTTACTAAAGGTTAGTTGACGTCGCTCTGCTGGCTTTGCCACAGGTTACTGACGGTGAGTTGAAGTCGCTCTGATGACTCTGCCACAGGTTACTGACGGTGAGTTGACGTCGCTTTGCTTACTCTGCAACTGGTTAATAAAGGTGAGTTGAAGTCGCTCTGCTGACTCTGCAACAGGTTACTGAAGGTGAGTTGACGTCGCTCTGCTGACTCTGCCACAGGTTACTGTAGGTGAGTTGACGTCGCTCTGCTGACTCTTCCACAGGTTACTGTAGGTGAATTGACGTCGCTCTGCTGACTCCGCCACAGGTTACTGACGGTGAGTTGACTTCGCTCTGCTGACTCTGCAACAAGTTACTAAAGGTTAGTTGACGTCGCTCTGCTGGCTTTGCCACAGGTTACTGACGGTGAGTTGAAGTCGCTCTGATGACTCTGCCACAGGTTACTGACGGTGAGTTGACGTCGCTTTGCTTACTCTGCAACTGGTTAATAAAGGTGAGTTGACGTCGCTCTGCTGACTCTGCCACAGGTTACTGAAGGTAAGTTTACGTTACACAGGCTACTGAAGGTAAGTTGACGTATTTTTTTAAGTAATTTTTTAGCTAGGTAAATTGCATGGATACTTCGGTGTTGGCTTTTACAACAGTCATGGATGAAAGTTTTAAAAGCCTGGTAAAGTGCATGCTTAATTACAAGTTATTTGTTAACCGCATACAGTAAACAGGAATCGGGAAAAAAAATCAATTTAGTTAAACGCAATATATTGTAATGTCTTTGTTTTAGTTGAAAAATCCAATTACCATATATTACCATCCGGATTGCTGTTTATTGCAAAGCTTTGTTTCATATCATCGCGACGCCTAGAATCAAGGGTGCTCTTTGATCAGCAATACTATGGTGATGAAATGTTTCTTGCAGAACAATACTCGAAAATTTCCAACGGCAAGCGGTAATTAAAGGCGACGCCTGACATCTGAGTATTTTATTGTCGAACTATCGTGCTTATATTCGCAATGAAGAGCAGCATCAACAATTGAGTGTCGTCTTAAAGAGTCGGTTATCGTTGTAAAATGTCTTAACCCTTTGCATGCTGGGAAAGTTGTCGTCAGATAAAATGTCGTCTGCTGAATTTCTAAAATTAGTATTTTCTTCCATTTTTTTCAAAGAATGCTATCAGAATAGCAAACAGTTTGGATCCAGATGAGACGCCACGTTTTGTGGCGTCTCATCTGGATCAAAACTGTTTGCAAAGGTCTTCAAAATTCGGTTCCAGCACTGAAAGAGTTAAGTCATGTCGTTGCTTTGATTGTCATGTGTCGACCTCGCACGGCAACAGGCACCATTCAATTCGGCGCACAATACGACATTTTAAATGGCGAGCGATATTATATCGCAAATATTGTCGACTTAAGCCCATGGTACAAGACAAACGAATTCAAAATGACGCGCGACATTTCAAACTATGCACAATATTCTTTCGAAGTTGCTTGTGGCAGTTTTTTTTGCAAATAAGGCTCATAGTATCATCGGTAGTAAAATAATTAATGTACTTATTTATCCAATGTAATACCATGAAAAACGTTGGCTCCGGTTTCTTAAATAAGTGAATTTTTTTCCATAAAAGTTTATTTTTCGTTAAAATATGATAATTTATCATTCAAAATGATGTTTTCACTAATTAATATCATAGCCACACGCTAACCACCTGTGGTTGAACCCTACAAGAAAAATATCCGCACCATTACAACGATTCAGATAAAAAGTATCCTTTTAGCTATAAATTGTATCCATTAATGTTATATAAATGTCCTGAAAATAAGTCTGTGCAGTGTGAAATCACTTCCCTTTACTTACCGACTCCAAATACGGACCTCGTTCATACGCATGCGCACATAAAACAACTGTTTTGTTTACGTTCGATTGTAGAAAACTAACCCAGGGTGTATCAATAAATTTTACATGACATATCTGTTATTATTAACGAATAAATCCAAGAAAAAAACAACATATATTTCGTCCGAAAAATACTTTCGTACCAGTATAGATGCTTCGCACTTGTTATGGTGCACATGGGTGTTTCGACACAAAAAAATCTGATATAAAAATGATATTTCTTTACTTTACGTCGACATGCCTCTATGACTTACGAAACTTTCATTTTTTATATCCTGTTTCAGCGCCCCTCTGTATTTCGCTTTCTATATCCTGTTTCAGCGGAATGTTTTTGCGTGAGCCGCCCTTGTGAGTCTTATGAAAGAAATAGAGGCCCATGCCAATACGGGAGCCTGTGCTGCAGTGGTAGTACGAAAAAAAAAAGTTAAAAAGAGTTAGATAATGGCAAGTATTCATCATACCTTTATTTCCACATAGAATTTCTGCTCCTTTTACGGTATACGATGTTTTTCATAACGCAAATTATATGGTACAGCGTCCGTAAGGAATCGTCTTGTTCCTTCACCAGGAACGACGTTAGCTATCGCTCAAATTAACCCATTTATGCTTAATGGACTTTCCCATCCTTCTTAATTGGATCAATTTATTTTCAAAATTAGGGATGTCTAGTATTTATTTCTATATTTTTAAGATTTCTTATAGAAATTCCTTTAAGCAAACCGCGCAGACCATGATGAGACGCCGCATCATGCGGCGTCTCATCTGGGTCTACGCTGTTTGCCAAGGCCATTTTTCTAGACGCTATGCATAAATGGGTTAAACCTATAGCTTTCATGCAGAGATGTTGATTCGTTTGACACGTTAATATCTTCACTGCTCACATTGTGGGAGCAGTGGTCTAATGGTAGGACGCTGGCTTAGGGATCGAGAGGTCCCGGGTTCGAATCCCGCCCTGACCACTGTAATTTCCTTGAGCAAGAAATTTGTCCCACATCTGCTCCTCTCCACCCAGGTGTATAAATGGGTACCTGTGAGGGATATTAGCCAATGTGCCGTGGCTGCTTGGTGCGCCATATGTAAACGGACGACTTAGATCCCAGTGATCGGGGGGTTGATGGTGAAGTCGGCTGAATATGTATATAGAAGCAGACTATAAACCGCACCTTTTTAACCTTTATTGATATCAGATGTTAGAGTCGCTTATTGCGCTTTACTATGCTATACAACTATAACATATTCATCGCTCTAACGATGTATGCAGAGTATTCTGATTCTAGTTTCTTTGTCATTTTGTTTTGGAATACCACAAATACGGCGTTCATTTGAATACAATTGTTTGTCATTTTACTGTAAGACAGAACATAAGGTGATTACAATAGCCCTTCTTGTCCAAGAGAGCTAATAAAATAAATATTTTTACACAGTATGAATGTACTAAAGTCATTATATTCTATTTCAGACTCTCCCAAGACATATCCTGAAACGACCGTCGTGTTATTAGTTTGATAAACTATTGAAATGAAGAGAAAGCATCCTATCATGGTGTTTGTCAATTTCTTCAACACGTACACGTTCATTCAAATGTTTAAGAATTGAACTTGCCTCGAGTAACATACATGATAAAGTACAAACCGGCTACGCACGCATATGTGTGCATAAATAAAGTAGATTAAATTGAAAGTATATGAACCGCGCTCTTTGAAAAGGGGTTTAATACATGTGCTTTAAGTGTCGCCCCAGACTAGTCTGTGGAGTCTGCACGGAGTATTCGGTGACTCCCAGACTAGCCTGTGGAGTCTGCACGGAGTATTCGGTGACTCCCAGACTAGACTGTGCAGTCTGCACAGACTATTCGGTGACAACACTTTCCGCCTAAACAATATTTTTTCTATGAATAGACTACCTTTACACATAAAATATAAAAGCGGAAAGTGTCCTCCCTGATTAGCCTGTATAGACTGCACTGGCTAATCTGGAGCGACACTTTGCGCACAAGAAGTTAACACCCCTTTCTCAGAGCGAGGCTCATATATAGAGTATATACATATCCTGTGTGACGCCGTTGGGATTTTGGGTTAAGAGCTTATTAATTAAATTATGATTGCATTTCGCACCAAAACAACTTCAGTTAGTATCGTTCAATATTAGCGCAGTGATACCTGCAAAAAAACTGAAATCAGCGTATCGACGTGGTGCTCTATTTAAGTCTACGTTTAACTACGCATAGCGTAATTGAGTGATTGATGAGAGATTTTATGAACATAAATATTAATCCACAGACACATATTCAATAAATTAAACAATGTTGACAACTTGTACAACACTTTTCTTCATAAATCTTAAATGCTGCAAAAAAAAATGTTTATTTAGCAATCAGCATATGATCATTATCAAACGACTAAAAAATCTTGGCTCTTCTTTGAAAACCGCGTGAGTCAGATTCCTCATATTTTAAAGGAGACAAGGGCATTGATATAAAGGAAAATTCAAAATACGTTTTGCCAGAAGTTTACAGTTGATTATGGTATACGCGATTTTATAATTCGCATTGTTCTAGTCTTAACAACCCGTTAACTAAACTATACGCAGTTTTGCGGCTACAATTTCACCAGTGGTTTTCCAGGATTTTAGCACAGACCATATCTATGCCTCATAATCGGATATAATAACTAGTAATTTCGCAGAAAATGTATCAGTAAGCCGCCGTTTAAATATAATAAGCCCAAATCGCGCCAAAATTCAGTCATGCTGTTTTCCTAGAAAAGCGACAAATGCGACTTAAAAAAACAACAAAAATATACAGCACACTTGGAATGAATATGGATTTCAAATGACCCTATGCGGAAATTACGTAGAGGTTTGGTAGAAATTTAATAAGTTTAATAAAGCAATAAATATTGATCACAATCACTCAACTTTATTTCCTTTGAGACAAAGCAGTGAAAGAAAATAATCCCACAACATTATGAACAAGTTACAAGCACTACAAACACGTAATTTTAACCAAAGATTTGGCAGTATTGCACGCAATGCAACGGAACCCCCTAATATGAAATCTATTCATCGGGATACATTTTTGTTGTTGTTTTAACAAGCGTCTATCATAAATATAAATATATGGGCCGTGTTCTGTGAAAAAGGGTTTAAATACATGTGCGTAAAGTGTCGTCCCAGAACTGCGCAGGCAAATCTGAGACGACACTTAACGCACATGCATAACGACCCCTTTGCACATAGCACGACCTATATGTTAAAGTGTTAGCACATTTATCAATAAGCGATCCCGTACTACGCATCAAGTCCGTTTTTTTTCTTAATAACAAAGCATGTATATTATATTTGATGACGTATCTCGGGTTCTATATATACACACCATGACATTAATTAAATGTAATCCGATGCGCCATGTCCGTTTGCATATTTGCATTTTTAAATCATAATTTTGTGCTTGCAAATAAATGAGATTCGGTAATTACGGGGGCTACTGCGTTTCTTCACACCACACGTTGCTCAATAAAAGATCATATGGCATCGCCCGAAACGTAATTCGCAAAGAACAAACCGATGGTCGCAAGGAGCAATTAATTACGATGGTGCTGCTGCTGCTGATGATGATAATGATGATAACTGTGTTTAATTCTTAGAATATTTCTCTTGACGAATGTCAATGGACTATTAAACTATACATTGTTAAACAAGAGGGCCAAGATGGCCCTAGTTCGCTCACCTGAGAGGAGTCGGTTCATCCAATCTTTATCAAATGTCAAACTTGACCTGGATATTGTCCAGACAAACATCCTGGTCAAGTTGCATCATTATTGAACCAAAACTCTGGCGTATGGAGTGTTATTGTTTTTGTAAGATTTGACCTGGTTACCTATATTTTGAGTTGATCCCCCCTTACCAAACATCAAACTTGCTTACAAAAATAAATATTATGACCAAGATTCATAAAATCTGAAACAAAATTGTGACCTCTAGAGTGTTTACAAGGATTTTGTATAATATAATGAAAATTTGGACAATCTAAGGGCAATAATTATGGCATTAATGATGTGATTTTGCTCATTATCAAACTTGACCGAGATCTTTCAGCAACTTTGATAAAGAATGCTAAGAAATGTGAATGCTAGATTGTTTACAAACCAAATGTGGACGGACGGACGGCGGACAAAGACCAATCCTAAAACCTCACCTGAGCAATCAGGTGAGCTAAAAAGTGTGTTTCACCGATCTGAGCAATTTTCCAAATTGTCTGAGAAATCAATAAAACCAATGTATTGTCTGAGTTTCACGATGACTAGGCAAAAAATTAGACTTCTGTAGTGTTCAATCACAAGGTTTCTCTCTAGTCACATAAGGAAAACTGCCCCACCCCCTTGCGGCCATGTTTTTTTACCTATCGGGACCATGTGCGAACTCATCTGAGATATATATAAAACCAATCTTTTCACCAAGTTTCATGATGATTGGGCAAATAATGTGACTTCTAGAGTGTTCACAAGCTTTTTTTTTTACTATATAAATATAAGAAAACTGCTCCCCCCCCCCCCTGGCAGCCATGTTATTCAACTGACCGAAACCACTTTTGAACTCAACTCTCATATCAAAGAAACAAATGTTCTGACCAAATTTCATGAAAATTGGGCCAAAAATGTGACTTCTAGAGTGTTCACATGTTTTCACTATATACATATAGAGAAAAATGCCCCGCCCACTGGCGGCCATGTTTTTTCACCGATCTGGACCATTTTCGAACTCGTCCGAGATATTAATAAAACCAATGTTTCGAAAATTTTTCATGATGATTGGGCAAAAATTGTGACTTCTAGAGTGTTAACAAGGTTTCTCTATAGCCAACTAAGGAAAACTGCCCTGCCCACTGGCGGCCATGTTTTTCAACGGACCGGAACCACTTTTGAACTCAACAAACATATCATTCAGGCAAACATTTTGACGAAATTTCATGAAAATTGGGCCAAAAATTGTGACTTCTAGAGTGTTCACATGTTTTCAATATATACATATAGAGAAAAATGCCCCACCCACTGGCGGCCATGTTTTTTCACCGATCTGGACCATTTTCGAACTCGTCCGAGATATCAATAAAACCAATGTTTTGACCAACTTTCACGATGATTGGGCAAAAATTGTGACTTTTAGAGTGTTTACAAGGTTTCTCTATAGCCAAATAAGGAAAACTGCCCCGCCCACTGGCGGCCATGTTTTTCAACGGACCGGAATCACTTTTGAACTCAACCAACATATCATTAAGGCAAACATTTTGACCAAATTTCATGAAAATTGGGCCAAAAATGTGACTTCTAGAGTGTTCACATGTTTTCACTATATACATATAAAGAAAAATGCCCCGCCCATGGGCGGCCATGTTTTTTCACCGATCTGGACCATTTTCGAACTCGTCCAAGAAATCAATAAAACCAATGTTTTGACCAATTTTCATGATGATTGGGCAAAATTTGTGACTTCTAGAGTGTTTACAAGGTTTCTCTATAGCCAAATAGGGAAAACTGCCACTATATACATATAGAGAAAAATGCCCCGCCCACTGGCGGCCATGTTTTTTCACCGATCTGGACCATTTTCGAACTCGTCCGAGATATCAATAAGACCAATGTTTTGACCAACTTTCATGATGATTGTGCAAAAATTGTGACTTTTAGAGTGTTTACAAGGTTTCTCTATAGCCAAATAGGGAAAACTGCCCCGCCCACTGGCGACCATGTTTTTCAACGGACCCAAACCACTTTTGAACTCAACCAACATATCATTAAGGCAAACATTTTGACAAATTAACATGAAGATTGGGCATGAAATGTGACTTCTACAGTGTTTACAAGGTTTTTCTTTTTTTTTGACTTAGTGACCTAGTTTTTGACCCGACACCACCCAGTTTCGAACTCGACCGAGATTTCATTGGGGCAAAGCTTCTTACTAAGTTTCATGAAGATCGGACAAGAAATGTGGCCTCTAGAGTGTTTACGAACAAATGTTAACGGACGGACGACGGACAAACACCGGTCACAAAAGCTCACCTGAGCAATCAGGTTAGCTTATGAAAATTCGAGAATGAACAATTTACAAAACAATACATAACTATGCAAGCTATTTTACTAGTTACATTTAGCATAATACGACGATTTCATAAAATAATATGCTTCTATTCATAAACAAGTACAATATAAACCTCTAAAATACACATTAACGAATACAAACGCAAGTTTTCAAAGAAAAGAGTGCAGATGAAAAAAAGGTTTACAAGCACTGAGTGAATTTTGTCCTTCTGAAAACACAAATTATTTGAATGCAAATAGATGATTAGATACAATGTTTATAAATGTACTAAATAAAGCACATCTAGCATCCATAATAATGATTTGCCTATGATTTGTGTTAATAAATTATTCTTACAAAATTCAAGACAACAAAAATGTTTACATCAATAATTCAGACAAGTGATTAAATACTCATTTCACCAAGCGAAATAGCCATTACAAAAGTAAACACTTCCTGTTAGCACTCTTCTTCCAGTTCCGGTACTGCCGCCTGAGGGCACGGCGGCGAGTAGTGGTCTTTGAACGAATTCATGAACAATTCTTTGAGTTAAGAATGAGTTAAGACTTTCTAAAATTGTTATTTGAATAAGGTGTTCAAACATGTGAGTTTAAACGTTCATAAATCGCCTCTTATGTTAATTGTTAACTTATGGCAAATTTATTTGCGAACTTTGCAACAGTTGGCGCATGTATAAATGCAAAATTACGTTTTCGTGAGTCTAATGCTACATTGTTTAGCTTATGTATGTGATGATTTAAAACATGAAGCTGAAATGGTCAACTAGATATGGTGCCCGATTGATCCCGGGTGCGATACACAAAGGGCATCGTTCTCAGGATCTTTTCAAAGACATCCAGTGCTGGTTCGTCCAAGGAAACATACTCGAGTGTGTCAATATAATCCAAAGACTGACTGTGCAATGGAGATGAAATAATAAATACGTTTATACTAGGAATGTGTTTTTGAATACGGGCCTGAGGATGGCACTAGCCTCAAAGGTGTCGAACAGGGCCCATGGGAGGCCGCTAGCCACTAATGTGTCGCATATGTTCGCATGGTTTCTTTTAGCCACTGATGTGTCGCCAACGTCCGCGAGGTTTCTTCTAGCCACAAAGGTGTCACAGAAAGCCCAGAGGATTGCGCTGGCTAAAAAGGTGTCACCGACAGCCCAAGAGATGCCGCTAGCCATAGGTGTCGCAGACGTCCAAAGAGATGCCGCTAGCCACAAAGGTGTCGCAAACGTCCCCGGGGTTACCGCTAGCCACAACGATGTCCAGACGCTCCCAAAGGATGCCGCTAATCACAAAGGTGTCGCAGACGTTCGCGGAGGATGTCGCTTAACACAAAGGTGTCAAAGACGCTGCCGGATGATGCGGCTAGGCACAAAGGTGTCGCAGACGCTTCTAGCGGATGCCGCTATGCAAAAAATGTCGCAGACGGCCCATGGGATGCCGCTAGCGAAAAAGGTGTCGCAGACGGCCCATGGGACGCCGCTAGTCAAACAAATGTCGCAGATGGCCCATGGGATGCCTCTACCCAAAAAGCTGTCGCAGACGACCCATGGGATGCCGCTAGCCACAAAAAAGTGAAACACGCTCCCAGGGAATGCCGCTAGCTGCAAGGTTGCGCAGACGTCCAATGGAATGCCGCTAGGCATCAAGATGTCACAGACATCACAGGTCATGGCGCTGGATACACAGTTGTCGCAGACGCTCCCAGGGGATGCCGCTAGCAACAAATTTGTCGCATACGCTCGGAGGGGATGCCGCTTGCCACAAAGGTGCAGTAGACGATTTCAGGGATAGCCTCTAGGAACAAGGTGGCGCAGACGTCCCCAGTGATGCCGCTGACCACAAAGTTGTCGCAGACGCTCGCATGGGATGCCGCTAGCCTCAAAGGTGTCGCATAAGCTCGAAGGGATTGCCGCTAGCCACAAAGGTGTTGCAGGCGCTTTCAGAGATAGAATGGAATGCCGCTAGCCACAACGAGCCGCAGAGGGCAAGTGAAGGTCGAAAAGTTGCTGCAGACGGGCCATGGGATGCTGCAAGCCACAAAGGTGTTGCAGACGCTCGCTGGGTATACCGAAGGCACAAAGTGTCACAAACCTCCCAGGGTATTTCGCTAGCCAAAAATATGTCGCTAATGGCCGATGGGATGCCGCTAGCAACAAATGTGCCCCAGACGGTCCAGGAGAAGCCGCTAGCCACAAAGTCATCACAGACAAGCCGGGCTAGCCACTAGCAACAAAGTGGTCGCAGTCGGCCCATGATAGCCGCTAGATACAAATTGTCAGAGACGGTCCATGGGATGCCGCTAGCCACAAAGGTGTCGCAGATGGCCCAGGGGATTTTGCTAGCAACAAAGGTGACACACACGGGCCTGGGGGGGGGGCGCTATCCACAAAGGTGTCGCAGACGGCCAAGTGAGATCGCTAGCCAAAAAGGTATTGTGGACGCGCCATGATTATGCCTATGGCCACAAGGGTGTCACAGACGGACCATGGGATGCCGCTTGCCACAAAGCTGTCCCACACGTTTCCAGCGGATGCCGCTAGCCACAAAGGTATCGCAGACGCTGGTGTAGATGTCGCCAGCCACAAAGGTGTCGTAGACGCTCGTTAAATTCCTTCTGATTTTGAGCAGTCGTATGATACCTGCAGGCATCGACCATCTAAGTGAACGTAAAAAGTAGATTAAGAAAACACACAACAGAGTTTGGAACTAGCGTTGTCCTTAAATATTTCAAGAGGGATGGCGTAAAATGTGTCTTTTACCATAAAACAATTTGACCTGGTTAACTGTTCGAAAACCAGAACAAATGTTGGTTTACAGTATAACAAAAGAGAGGAAGTCAACTTTCATTCAATACTACAATACAGTCATTTAAAAGCAATATATATTTCGCTAAATAAGATCATTTAACAATAACAATATTATTATTCAATTTTTGATGCTCTCAGCCTGTCGAATGTCGTCGTTCAGCTTCGTCACTGCTATGTTAGAGATCACGGCGGAGCATAAATGTCACATATGTATTATTTTCAATTAAAGCAAAACCAACTTTATGATCATACCATAAAGCACAAATGTCACCAATGTTGTATTTTCAATGAAACCAATCCATCTTTACGGGGCTACATTTAAGCATATTCAATCAAAGTCAACCCATCAATAAGAGGTCACTATAAAGCAAATATATCACATAAATATTATTTTCATTTTAAGCCAACCAGCACTATCAGGCTACCTTAAAGCATAGTTGTAGCATGAGTGTTATTTTAAATAAAAACCGAACCATCTAAAGTGGCTACCCTAAAACAATTTTATTGTTAATCATATTGACATTATTCGAACATATAAATGTGTACTGTTTACAATTTACACATATAATAAAGGGTAAACAATTGAGTCATACAAATAGCTTGATACAAAAATAACGTCTTGAAGCTTAACTGCCCGTTAAAGTTGTGAGCAAGAGGAACCTGTAACGTATGTGTGATGAGCACATGGATAACAAAGTTAAAATTGTCATTAAAAAAAAGAATGTGTAAATGATGTTTTTTTTCATTAAAAACTTCGTTTGCAGATTACTCGTGCGGGCTGACGTCAAAATATTGCCATGGTGAGGTGACAGTGGCACATAAATGCCCTTGCATTGGCGACTTGGTCGTTGGTTAGACGGACAAGTATCGTTAAACTCAGTCATGTTTTAGAGTATGCAACTTGCATAGTTCAAGCCCTTGCAAGATGTATTACTAATATTGTCGACATAAGATATAAATATGAAAATAATATGTGTTTATGGTTTTTGTATAGGGAAATGTCTGGATATTAAAAGTAGTAGCCTGTGAAAAGGAATTTAATACTAATGCGTAAAGTTTCGTACCAGATTAGCCTGTGGAGTTTGCACAGGCTAATCAGGTGCGAAACTTTCCGCATATATGGTATTATTCGTTTACAAAAGTTATCTTCTTAGTAAAAGTCCAATTTAGGCGTAAAGAGTCGTCCCGGATTAGCCTATGCGGACTGCACAGGCTAATCTTGGACGTCACTTAACGCACGTGCATTAAACCCCATCTCAAAAAGGTCGTATGACGTCATGTCTGTTGAAAAAAAATGCAGTGGAGTTATTTGGGCAACAAAACACAATTACCTAACGATCGGCTAGCAGTATGTTTGCTTTGACGAAGAACATCGAACCGTATAGGCATACATTATTTTAACGAAAATATTTCAAAATCCATAAATCCATACGGGATTCCGTCAATTATAAGTACCAAAAAAGACGAACCAACAGACTGATGGATATGTTATCCAATCAAAATTACAATTTCATAAAATAATGTATAATCTCATTTTTATCTTTAACTTATTTAATAATTTTAATTAATCCTTATTAACATTGTTTTAATTAATTTCAATTAAAAAAATATTAAATAGCTATTGTATAATGTTAGGAACGCTTAATTTTATGTAAGGAATTGTGCAGTTTATTTTCTGATAACATTATATCAAATTGACAGCAGCTTTATGCACTTGCGTTAAGCCCCGGTTTCCCAAAGCACTACTCATTTTGTACGCACATTTTCCATATTGAAGTTCACATGATGCATTTAATTTATGAAGTTGTAGAAATAATAAATACATAAACAAAAAGTAAATAGAAAATATAATCAATAAACAAATGAACAAAAAGATGTAAAATAAAAATAACAGCAAACAAATATTTCTCTATCGGACTTAATCACCCACATGTTTCACCCCGGAGTTCCACCTTTGTGCACTTTTACTATGAATGAACACAAAACATAAGCCGGGTACAAAGCAACCATAGATGAGTAACACATTCCTATCCAAATTCCTCCCCATAAAAACATGCATGTACATTTTATTCACATTCTGAAAGACAAATGATATAATGGTATTTACAGTATAAAGTTATATAGCTGTGATAAAAATATGTCTAAAAAACGTAGGAACAACTGTCCGCCTTGTCAAAATAAGCGTAAGAATGATTGTCCGTGGGAACAATTGACCGGATAAAACTTCTATGAAAGAAATACAAGTGTAATTATCAAACACTGACACGTCGGTACTATGTCATTAATAATTGTTATCCCCTTTTATAAAATCAGGATGTATCTTTTATTTCCATTATTTACATTGTTTTTGTGTATTAATGGCCAGAAAGCTAAGTATTAACAAAAAACAACAACACTAAGTTAAAACTTTAAGACATACACTTATGGAAGATTTAGCTATTGTTGGAGTAAATGCTAGTTAGTGATATGTATAATACGGTGCCCGGGGGGGGGGGGGTACCTTCCTATATACGGGAATATAGGGGTGTGCCGATTTTATAGGGTGTGTTTTTCGACTAAAATTATAGAAATGGGTATGGTTTTGAGCATCCAAGTATAGATCTGGGTATTGAAATCAGAAATTTGCTTGTATATAAATGCATATAGATTTGAAAGTATCAGTATCAAAATGGGTATGATAACTGTCATTCTTGTATATAAATGGGTATCAAAAAGTAAATTTCAGTAGCGGGAAAGATGCAGAAACTTGACTGTTTTTATCTGTTGCTTGATCGCCCAAGATTATACTGTGACGTCATATATTAACATACGTCATATATTAAGTGAAGTTACATAATCTAAAAGTGCCGGGAAAAGTGCAGTTACTGCAAATGATTTATGAAAATTGTGTCGGAAGTAGACGACTGTCAAAATAACAGACTTTACGCTACATGTACAATATACAGACATATTTTTTAAATGGCAAAGTTTTATGATACACCAAAGTATATGTGTGTAAGTTGGATCATATAACAACTTGATCTTTTTTTTTCGTACTTTTAATGGACCCCATTGGAAATAAGCTTTTAGCTTAATGGGTTATCCATAGGTCAAATATAGTATTTCAATTGATAACAACTAGATCTATTTTTTATAACTGTTATAATATATAGATTTAATTTATTTAAATATTTA
The DNA here is from genome assembly GCF_020536995.1 of Dreissena polymorpha. NCBI lineage: Eukaryota > Metazoa > Mollusca > Bivalvia > Myida > Dreissenidae > Dreissena > Dreissena polymorpha. The sequence goes on from NC_068365.1 coordinate 60,199,371, forward strand.
TATATTATTTGATAATTACAGCTGTCAGAATGAAATTTGTGTAACTGTGTTTTATGTATTGTGATATTGTTATATGCGTTTGAATGTAAATAAATAAATAAATACATATATGAAATTTACAAATACACATATAGAAATCTATTGCAAATTCAATAAGTATACTGTATTGATATGAAAGAGATTACAATTCTAGTATGAAATGTGTCCACTTTATCAAAGTCTTGTATTGAAATGGGTCCACTTTCTCAATGATATCGTATACAAATGTGTATGCTTTTTCAAAAATCTTGTATCAAAATGGGTCTACTTTATCAGAGTTCCGGTATAAAAATGGGTCACATTTCAGAAGTCCTAGCGGGAAACCCCTACCCTAAATTTCGGGAAGTTACCCCCCCCCCCGGGATACGGTGCTTTTACTGACGCTATTTTTGTACTTAATGCTATTATTCAAAATGTCGTGAATTCTAACGGACGTTTGTACTGTTGTTTTATCGACATGAAACGTGCATTTGATTCGGTCTATTTAAATGGACTATGGCATAAGCTTTACAACGCAGGTATTAACGGTAAATTACTAACGCTCATCAAAGACATGTATCATCAAGTTAAATGCTGTGTAAAAAAGTGTAATTCATACTCGGATTTCTTTAATTGTGCGATTGGACTCAAACAGGGAGAGGTACTCTCGCCGGTGCTGTTTTCTCTATTCTTAGATGACCTTGAACTATTTTTAGAAAAAGACGTCAATTCTGGACTTTCATATGATGACTTGATATTTATACTTATGCTTTTTGCTGATGATATGGTAATATTCGGCAAGTCTGTAACTGACCTCCAACAAAGTATTAACAACCTTAGCGAATATTGCGATCTTTGGGGTCTAGAAGTTAATATTAGCAAAACTAAGGTAATGGTATTTAGAAAAAGAGGACCGACTTTTAACAATGAAAAATGGTCATTTAAATGTGAAAAGTTAGATATAGTTGATGACTTCAATTACTTAGGAACAGTTTTTAATTACACGGGTTCGTTTTTACTAAATGCTGAATCTCTTTCTGGGAAAGGACTTAAAGCCCTAAATGTTTTAATGATTAATTTAAAAAACCTTGATATCAAACCTAGTATTGCTTTTCAACTTTTTGACGCATTCGTGGGTGCGACTTTAAATTATGGTTGCGAGATATGGGGATTTGATAAGTTTATCGAAATAGAACGTATACATCTTAAGTTTTGTAAAAGGCTCCTAGGTATCAAAGCATCTAGCAGCAGCATGGGAGTATATGGGGAACTAGGAAGGTATCCACTTTGAATTAACAGAAATGTTCGTATAATAAAATACTGGTGTAAACTTATCCATTCAAATAACATAATCATATCAAAATTGTATGAACGCTTCAAAAGTATGAAACTATGTAAAGGCAATTGGGCTTTAAATGTGAAGAAGTTATTGGATACCTACGGATTTTCATACGTATGGGACAATCCCTCTTCGGTCAATCTCGATACCTTCCATATTGTATTTAAGTCAACTGTTTTAGACGTTTTTAAGCAATCCTGGTACAATTCGATTAATAATAGCAACTCATTAATGACATATAAATTATTTAAATGCACCTTTGAGTTTGAACCATATCTTGATTAATTGCGTATATGTGTTTCCAAATTACGATTATCGTCGCTCAAACTAGCAATTGAAACAGGTAGACATAACAATATAGAGAGATCACAGCGAGTATGCGCAAAATGTCAAGTCAGAGATATTGAAGACGAGTACCATTTTATCATGATATGCCCAGCCTTCAATTCACTTAGAAAAGAACTAATCAAAGCCTACTATTATAAAAGACCAAGTATGTTTAAATTTGTTGAATTAATGGGTACTTTAAACAAAAAACAAGTAAGGAACCTGAGCAAGTTCATATGTAGAGCCATAATGCAGCCCCACCCAGCTAACTAACCCTGGATATTCAAATATTAACTAATAAATTTCCCTTCATCTAGTAGTTGGGTAAATAAACTCGTCTTTTTTTAATGTTTGATGGTCGTACTATGTTCATCCTCAACATTCGTCTGTAAAAGTTCTTAGTACATTCACCTTATTCATCATCTGAATATGTTAGCCTAGCACAACTTAAATATTATTGTTGCATATTTTGTAAAATGTACAAAAATTAATCAAATTTTGTACAATTACCTGTTGTTTTTAAATTATATATGTTGTACAGTTTAGTATATTTCAAATACTTCACTTATAGCCTTAACGCATGATCAAATTTTACTTATCTTGAACAAATTAGTTAAAATATTAACTGACTAATTTTTCTTCATTTTTTTCCGTATCAAGTTGTCTTGTATAACGTTTAAATAATTGAACTATATTTATGGTTTTCATCCTCCAATATTTCTATGAAAGTTAATAACAAATAATTGTTTTCATCATCTGTATATGTTAATCTAGAGAAACACGAATACTATTTTATTGTTTTTTTGTTTTTTTGTTTCTTATTAGTATTTAAAACAAATCTTTATTATATACAACTTATTAATTAAAATCATGTATGTATGAATATGATCTTTACGCGATCAATATGATATTTAAATATTCTTATTTGTTATCACGTTGACATAATGCTTTGTATACATCTAACTATTTTGTAAATGACAAAAAACTGTAAAGTTTACGTCAATAAAACATTCTGTCTGTCTGTCTTTAAGGGGCGAAACGCTCAGGAGTGTAAACGTGTTGGAGCGCATGGTTTTTCAACGTTTCTGATGTAGTGTGACCTAAAACGCCTCTTCAATTAAAAGGCGTAAATGGAGAAAATTGAAAATTGCGAAGAATTCTGCTATGATTTGATTTAATTTATTTAAGTTGTTTTTTATCATGTACGATATTTATTGAAGGAACTTATCAAACATGGATATAACAAATGGCACTGTGGTTGTATCGGGTAATGACAATCCGCTTGAATCGAGTGAACGGCAATCAAAAAGTCCTTTAAGTTTAAATGTCAACACAAATGCGAAAAATCCTAAACAGGATATCCACAAAACTGTTCCAAATCACGATTTGGAAATAGACGATGACCCGCTAATTGATGTGTCCGATACTGAAGATTTGGTCCAGGAAACCTCAAGTAAGAAAAGCTCAAAAGCTGCAGAGAATTGTGCACATAAATCAGCAAATAAATCTGAACAATTGCAATCAAGACCAGCGCGTAGTAGTTCCATGGCCAGTGGTACATTTGATGCAGAGCAAGCAAGTAATGGTATGCAAATAATGACGTATTGCTAATGTGTCCATCCCATAGTGCACTATACTCTTTGTTTAGCAAAAATGGCATAATTTTGTATTGATTGAATTGCTCAACACATTCATCATCTATATTGTCCAGATTTTTGTATTGCATTCCTGGCATGTAATTATTGGATGTTAGTGTTTTTCCCAGGCTATTTCTGCATGGCACTGCACCACGCCCCCATTGTGAAGAACCTCTTTGCCCTTTTCAAAGGCAAAAGCCGCCTTGTACCTCAAGGAGTGTATATTGATAGGAGATGAATCGAGTAATTGACCCTTACTGTAGTAAATTCAATCTTATGCAAAAATATTCATCCGATTTTATTGGTTTATACGTTATCTTGTTGCTTATTAATTCCTCTTTCAAAAAAATATAACTTTTAGTATATTCCCGTTGTTATTAATGGATTTATAGCGAGTTAAACACAAGAAATACACATTTTATGTTTTACCACCGTGCGTTTTAACGTGTTGTGGCTATCGATCTTTTACAATTAGCGTACAGCGAAGCGCCGAGGTTATACATTTTGATGTACCCACTCATGTCTTTTGTTAAATTATAGTTTCATTTCTCGGCCGATTTTGACAAATTATATATCATTAGAAAGCTTACGTAACGTAGTTTTCAGATATATAAATATATATTAAGTTTTTCTTCTGACTTCGACAGCCCGGCGAGTTATAACTTTAACTTTTGCAAATATCATACCGTTTTGGAGTTTTAGAATCTAGATTTACAGTTGACATGTTCGTACTTAATACCAATTTGTAGCGTTTATATTTGGAGTTCAGTTTTAAAATTTACATCTTGCTTAGGAGAATAGAATTCTGAATACGATAGAAAAAAAATTGTTTAAAAACGAAAGTAATTAAGGAATGAAGGCGGAAGAAAGTAGCGCGCGTTCCTCACGCACTGAACTGATGCTACGGTCTTGGCGATTATGCTTTTGTTTAGAAACCAGCCATTGAATTTCCTTTGCCATATTATTATATTTTTTATGAAATATATTGTAGTATTTTGTTCACAAAGCATATCAATAAAGCTTATTATAAATGAATCTTAATAAATTAACGATTTCAGCTCTTGTTTATAACACAGAAAGGGTGTTAAATTTATGATGAAACGGCGTATATACATGTAGTGGACCCTCTCGATATTATTCGGCGTTGCATGCACACTTGAAATAAAATGGGTGTCAAATACATTCATCTTTTGATGTTTATTATCAACGAGGTAATTATGTATAATTATATGAAATGTTATTTACCGTAAATTATTAATTTATTAAAGATTCTTGAAAATCACGGTCGGTGTTACGTGGGTCATTTCGTATTTTGACATCAGGGCATCATGTCCAACTATTCAAAATCAGATTTTTTTCACTAGGACGATGACGGCTTGGATTTAGACAGGCAGACAGATAGTTTTTTCAGACTAATACAGCAGTACATCGTCTTCAGCTCAAATATATAAATTATTTTTAGACGAATTTGTAGGTGATTACACATATAGCAGTGATGATTCTGAGAATGCTGCCATGTTTCTTATCCGTGTAATCTAGAGTCCGTGGTTTGAGCATTTTTATCGCGGTGTTCAATAAAAGATATCTCAATAATCTTGTTTATTGATAGATCTGTGGTTTTATTGCCCCTGTGTTCAGCACAAACCAATTATCTCGTTATGATCAGATGCTGTGCCGACCAATACTAAATAACACTATGGTGTCATACGCCACAGCAGGGACCTATACTTGTATATTGGTCCCTAACCACAGGTGGCTATGTCTGGTCAGTTGACACTTTTTATGATACCTCCATGTCTTCTCGTGGTATTAGTGGTCATTTCTTGGAGTAATGTAACGCCAAATACTCAATTTTGCGTTTATAAGATATGAAGCGTATTGAAAACATTTATAGTCATCTGCCCATACAGATTGCCATAAACTAAAAACTGTATAGATGTCAGCCAGCTTAATCATAATAATTATAAGTGCTTAATACCTATACATGTACATTTTAAACATTTACAAAATCTAATGCTTAACATTAAACGTATTTAGCGGGTACCGGTAAAAAACTCCGTCATTTCGTAGTCCTATAAAGAGTGTATGGTAGTGTACGGAACAACATGATTAAAAACAGCATTCTCATTTGACCACAACGGGGTTAAATTTTCAAAAAATACAAATAATACAGAGTTATAATTTAGAATTCTATATATTTATAACTCTGATAACTTATAAAGATATTTCAATATACATGCATAGACAGTTGACCGTGATTTTCAAGAATCTTTAAATAATTTTAATTAATTGATAATTTATGGTTAATAACCTTTCATATAATTTTACATCATTACCTTTTTGATAATAAACAATAAACGATGAATGTTTTGACACCCATTATATTTGAAGTATGCAAAGCCGAAAAATATCAAGAGGGTCCGCTATATACGCTGTTTCATCATAAAATTAACACCCTTTCTGTGTTATAATCAAGAGCTGAAATCGTTAATTTATTAAGCTTTATTAATACTTAGCTTTATTGATATGTCTCTAGAACAAAATATTTCAATATATTCCATAAAAAATATAATAATCATGGCAAAGGAAATTCAATGGCCGGTATCTAAACAAAAGCATAATCGCCAAGACCTTAGCATCAGTTCGGTTCGATAGGACCGCGCGCTACTTTCTTCCGCCTTCATTCCTTACTTGCTTTCATTTTTAAACCATTTTTTTTTCCTATCATATACAGAATTCTATTCTCCTAAGCAAGATGTTATTTTTAAAACTGAACTCCAAATATAAACGCTTCCAATCGGTGTAAAGTACGAACATGTCAACTGTAAATCTAGATTCTAAAACTCCAAAACGGTATGATATTTGCAAAAGTTAAAGTTATAACTCGTCGGGCTGTCGAAATCAGAAGAAAAACTTAATATATATTTATATTTCTGAAAACTACGTTACATAAGCTTTCTAATGATATATAATTTGTCAAAATCGGCCTGGAAATGAAACTATAATTTAAAATAATACGTGAGTGGGTACATCAAATGTATAACCTCGGTGCTTCGATAAAAGATCGATAGTTACGACACGATCACGTGACTTAGACACAACAAGATATTTGGCGTAACTGTCCCGTTTCTTTTCCGTGTAATCTAGAGTCTGTGTGTACCCTTATTGAGAACATCATTATTGCCTTTTGACCAAACTTTTAAGCCGAATAGTATCAGATTATGGTCCCAAGGCAGCAAAGATACTTGCGGTTGTGAATAAGTCATGCATGAAATACCCCATTTCAATATCAATCACTTATTTAAGTGGCTTTGTTTTACCAAGCATACTAATGGGTCTTCAATGTGTACTCCTCCAGGATATAAAAATCGTGCACATTTGCTTAGCTGACTTATGATGTTAACCGAGTGTAATCCTCATGCAGTGATTTTTTTCCTTCTTTGGACCACAGGTGTTTAGCGTGTGGCAATGATATTAATTAGTGAACTTAAAATTTTGAATGATAAATAATCCTATTATAAAGAAAAATCAACTTATCTGAAAAAAATATTTCTCTATCAAATATATATATAACAAGGTATCAAACTCAAAATGACCGGAAAACGGGGTGCATCGCTTTGAACAGCCATAACTTCATCAATTGTGCAGCGATTTTCACGATCTTGGTCTTATTCAAAGCAGAAATGAATTTCCTTTCTGGAATGTTGGCTTCGTAAAAAGTTTGGTGTCTGTTTCGTCAACCCATTCCCCTCAGTGCACTGCAAAAAAATTGTCGAAGATGACAGTAGCCAAATGCAGATTGACGACGAGTTATTTCTTCTATTTTATATTAAATTAATAAAATTAAATACTGAGAATTTGTGTTACGATTAGTTATAAATAGCAGGGCTTTTTAGCTCACCTGAGCACAACCTGCTCATGGTGAGCTTTTGTGATCGCTTTTTGTCCGTCTTGCATCGTCCGTCGTCCTTCGTCAACATTTTGCCTTGTGAACACTCTAGAAGCCACATTTATTGTCTGATCTTCATGAAATTTGGTTGGATCATTTGTCCCATTGATACCTCGACTGAGTCATGCTGGGTCAAAAACGAGGTCACTAGGTAAAAAAAAAGAAAAACCTTGTGAACTCTGTAGAAGTCACATTTGATGCCCAATCTTCATGTAACTTTGTCAAAATGTTTGTCTAAATGATATGTTGGTTGAGTTGAAAAATGGTTCCGGTCCGTTGAAAAACATGGCCACCAGGGGGGGGCGGGGCTGTATTCCTTATGGCTATAGAGAAACCGTGTGAACACTCTAGAAGTCACAATTTTTGCCCAATCATCATGAAACTTGGTCAAAACATTGGTTTCATTAATATCTCGGACGAGTTCGAAAATGGTCCAGATCGGTGAAAAAACATGGCCGCCAGGGGGCGGGGCAGTTTTCTTTATATGGCTATAGTAAAACCTTGTTAACACTCTAGAGGCCACATTTATTGTCCAATCTTCATGAAATTTGGTCAGAAGATTGGTCTCAATTATATCTTGAGTGAGTTCGAAAATGGTTACGTTTGCTTAAAAAAACATGGCTGCCAAGGGGCGGGGCATTTTTCCTTATATGGCTATATATGGCTATAGTAAAACCTTGTGAAAACTCTAGAGGCCACATTTTTTGTCCAATCTTCATGAAATTTGGTCAGAAGATTGGTCTCAATGATATCTTGAATGAGTTCGAAAATGGTTACATTTGCTTGAAAAATATGGCCGCCAAGGGGCAGGGCATGATTCCTTATATGGCTAAATACGGCTATAGTAAAATCTTGTTAACACTCTAGAGGCCACATTTATTGTCTGACCTTCATGAAACTTGGTCAGAAGATTCACCCCAATAATATCTTGGACGAGTTCAAAAATGATGCTGATTGGTTGAAAAACATGGATGCCAGGGGGCAGGGCATTTTTCCTTATATGGCTATAGCAAAACCTTGTTAACACTCTAGAGGCCACATTTATTTTCCGATCTTCATGAAACTTGGTCAGAAGATTTGTCCTAATGGTATCTTGGATGATTTCGTAAATGGTATCAGTTGCCTAAAAAACATGGCCACCAGGGGGCAAAGCATTTTTATGTCCCCCACTATAGTAGTGGGGGACATATTGTTTTTGCCCTGTCTGTTGGTCTGTCTGTTGGTCTGTCTGTTTGCGCCAACTTTAACATTTTGCAATAACTTTTGCTATATTGAAGATAGCAACTTCATATTTGGCATGCATGTGTATCTCATGAAGCTGCACATTTTGAGTGGTGAAAGGTCAAGGTCAAGGTCATCCTTCAAGGTCAGAGGTCAAATATATGTGGCCAAAATCGCTCATTTATGAATACTTTTGCAATATTGATGATGATTTGTCCAAATTATATCTTGGATGAGTTTGAAAATGGTTCCGGTTGGTGGAAAAACATAGCCGCCAAGGGGGCGTGGCATTTTTCCATATATAGCTATAGTTAAACCTTGTTAACTCTCTAGAAGCCATATTTATTGTACGATCATCATGAAACTTTGTCAGAAGATTTGTCCCAATGATATTTTGGACAAGTTCGAAAGTAGTTCCAGTTGCTTGAAAAACATGGCCACCAGTGGGCGGGGCATTTTTCCTTATATGGACTTATGAATCTTCATGAAACTTTGTCAGTATATTATAAATGATATCTTGGATGTGTATGAAAATCAGGGTTTTTTTTCCACTTTTTGGGAACATAGCCCATGGCTTTGGAATTGGGAATTTTATCGGCATTTTCATGAAATTGGGAAAATAAATTCATTAGCCTTTTTTTCCACACGAAAAGTCCACTGATTAGGGAAATACTAAATTTGATATAACTTTTTATAATCATTCAAATTAAAAGAACAAAATCATAGAAAACTTTGTTAGATGTAATTGAATTAAAATTGAGATAAAATACACATTAGACTTCTTTCTATAAAAAAAAAATGGGAATTTTTTGCCACATTTTGGGAAAAAAGTATACTTTTTGGGATTGGGAACATAGCCGAATTTTGGCTATAAAATGGGGCCAAAAAAAACCCTGAAAATGGTTCTGGTCTGTTGAAAAACGTGGCTGCCAGGGTGTTCACTAGTCATGAAAGTTGGTAAGAACATATTGTTCTAATGACATCTTGGGCTGCACAGAACAGGTCAGTTCCTTTGAAACTCAGGTGAGCAACTTTTGGCCTTTCAGGCCCTCTTGTTATGTCCCCCACCACTATAGTGGGGGACATATTGTTTTTGCCCTGTCTGTTGGTTTGTGTGTTTGTTTGTCCCAACTTTTACATTTGCAATAACTTTTGCAATATTGAAGATAGCAACTTGATATATGGCATGCATGTGTATCTCATGGAGATGCACATTTTGAGTGGTGAAATGTCAAGGTCAAGGTCATCCTTCAAGGTCAAAGGTCAAATTATATAGCTTCATAGTGGCGCAAAAGGGGACATAGTGTTTCTGACAAACACAGGGTTGTCATTATGATTATAAACAAAGGATTATTTTGGAAAAGTAACCGATTCGGCCGGGGATCAAGGGGGCCGCCTAGGCCCCCTTGTAGTTCCAGGACAAGGCCCTGGTAGGGGTCAGGGTGGCAAAGCCCCCCCGACCGAAAACGAATTCTAGACATTTTAGGGACAAAAAATTGCTATTCTCAGAGCATGAAAAGTTGAAATGAGGTCTAAAAAGAATAGAAAATTTTAAGATTTTCATATGTTTAGTATACTGTACATCTTATATTGATAGATTTTTGCATGTTCCAATTCTATCCATTACTCGATAATCCAGTATAATTACGATTTCTTTTTTACAAAACCAAATTACGGCAAATATTGACGATGAATGTTGTCCGCCATTTGACGCAAGTGCATATACAAATTGAATTGTGGGATTGGGGAATTCCCATTTAACATGCGTGAATCACGTGACGCGATTTGAGAGCATTGAAAACCGTTTATATTTAGTAATTACGACAAATCGACGACTCAATCTAAACTGTTACATGTACCTCATTTCAGAAAAGTTTGCGAAAGTGAAAGTGAAATTCTGAGAATAAAAACGCGTCTTTCTTTAAATTTTTACAAGTACTTTTCATTCCGGATCATGATATAACTTGTCAGGTCATTCATGCATGTAGACCTATATGTATGCATAGTTTGGCAATCTCAAAACACGTTATTTACCTACTTATTACATTATGTGTTATGCCAATTTGTATAACAAAATGCATTATTTAATTGAAGTATTTTCAAATGCGTATAATTTAATGTGTTATCCAAAATCATTTCCAGATTTCATTATTCACGGAAAATTAAGAAAATTCTAGCAACAGAGACACATTTCTCGTGTTTTTCATGCACAGATGAAAATCATGCCAAAATTAGACTTCATGTATAACATCACGTCATTCTTCCTCGGGGAAAGCGTGAACTTTAATATTTAGATGCTGAATAACAACTCCGTAACGCAGAGGTCGCTAATATCTTTTATTTTGGTAGAAAATCGAAAAGCATTTTTTTATATGTGGCAACCTTTTCTTTAACTTAAAAAACTAGTTAATTACGCTCTACAGTGCTACATTCGTTGAGATACGGTCAGTAATAATCTGTGAAATGTACAGCTATTTGATACAATTTCACGTGGGGTCGGCGTGTATTCGGCTGCCTGAGCGCTGATTGGTTGACGTGCTTACCAATAAGAATTTGATTGACAGCTGGAAAAATCAATATTGGCCACTCGCTGAGAAATTCATTGAAAACAGTAGCTCTTAGGCGGAGTTAATGGACTGACTGAATGGGCGTCGCTCTACTATACTACGGTTATTCCTCGTCAATTATTGTCGGTTTGCGTGATCAAAACTTCCGATAGCAATTTAAAAGATTCAGGAAAAACAACCGATTTTCTAGCGATTTTAACCGATGAATTCGATCGGCAATCGATCAATAATGACAACCCTGCAAACAGATATCTTGTTTTTCTTGATTTGTGGAATGGGAAACTTTTGTGCAAGACTGTGAATAAAAGTTTATGTTGCTTTCCCAGTGCTCCAGCTAGGCCATAAATAGAAGGGCGCCCCGTCCTGCCCTTCCGAAGCTCTGCCCTGCCCTACCCATGCCCCACTTTTATTTTAATATTTTTTTTTTTCAAAGACATTTTATGATGTGTTACGTTGTAATTAATTCATTCCTCATGGTACACATTTTGTTTGCATGGTTTATTAATAATGAAAATAATATAGTCTAACAATTATTAATAACATAAAAATTAATATACAACAGGGGTGTCATTTAAAGCTTACAAAAGTTAAACAATGTCTTTAAAATACCATTCTTCAATTTTTTCAATTTACAACTTGATTTTTCCCAATTGGAAGATCTCGGGACTCGTTTTTTTCCCAATTTTGTGATTTCACGACGCGAAAACTTCCCAATGGCATGGGTACTGGACCAGTTCCCAATGGGGTGAAAAAAATCACTGCCTCATGGAAATTGTGCATTTCATGCATAATACAGTAATATCAAAACATTTATTTCTACATGTAATTTAATATAGAATACAACAAACTGTATATTTATCATTATGGTCTTTTAAATAAGTAATTATTGAAGCCATTATTGTACCCTATACTAATTAAACAATAATTAACGATGCATACAACCTTTTAGATACAAACAAGATGATGTATTTATTAGTAATTTACACAATCAATGCATGTCACCGAAACGAGTGATTGCAAATTGGCTTTCAGTTTACTTGCACATTTTAAACATCTAAAAAGGTTATTGTGAGCAAATTGGATAAGACATACATGGTTTCATTTATATGTTAGTGGATCTGTGTATAATCAGATTCATGCACATATATTGCTTTATAATATTTTTTGTCATGCTGTACTGTTTACTGAAACAGCATGGAACTGAAATTAATTAAAGTAAATTAAAAACATCAATAACACATAAGTGTGTTTGTTCATATTTTTATGTTTTTCCCACAACTGCCACTGATGATTAAATGTTCCTCCCAAAACCAGGTTTTCACATAATGCACTTTTTGCCTAAACTGTGTGTTAAAATGCCCTTTTTGAATGCTCTGCGCAATGCCCCTTTGCTCTCCTGACACGATGACAACACAATATGGCAATAAGCCAATGTATGAACATTGAATTTATTTTAATCGCGGGCGGTTTATTGAAAGATCTATTAAAAAACAGATAGATTTTTGGTGTTTAAATGACGTTTGGGACTTAGACCCTGTTTGATATCTGTGTAGTTTTGGAATGACAGTGTATCAGAGTTCGCCTTAGCATCAAATTTTAGTCACTTCTCTTTTGACTTGTATTCGAGGAGAAATCAAGGGATGTCATGTGTTTTTTTTTGGTTTCATATAAGTTTTAATGTAATGAGTCGCATTATTTAACCATTTACTGAATACAAAATGTACATTCTGATTCTTACTCATTCAATTCTCTTTATTATTAATTAGATCAACAATCAAGGAAAAAAAACAACAACAAAATATACAACTCACCTTCAAGTGTTCATGAAAGTGCTTAATATATTTACATACACATCCCAACCACCCTACAGACAAAATTTTTTTTTTTGAGGCACAGGCTCAGCCCTGTGATCATAGAAAAATAATGTTTTCACGTGTGGCTGCGTCACTCTTGAAAATATATTTTCTATGATCACTTGTGAAATAACAAACGATCTTACACTGACATGAACAAATATCCTCTATGTAATCATATATACTAATATATGCCAGTAAAAGGGTAAGGAAAATAGCCCTGTAAGCCCTCTTGCAGTGTTTTTTATCACCATTTTGGGAATGGGGCCAGGTCCCTTTAGATTGGCCAAATTTGCAATGTTTGGACTAAAATTGGAATATTAGTGTTGTTGTTGTTTTGCTGAAAAATGCTTCAAATTGAGAATACAAGTGTTTTCAATATTATAATTACTACGGTTGAACTTACATGGATTGGAGATAAACAAAATATAGAGATCTAATTTTTTTCTTCTTGTTGAAAACTTTCATTTGAAATTTTTAGCTCACATTTAGGAAAAATGTATACCTTTTTCTCATTTTGAATAAAAAACCCACTGTCTGGTCTTACTACTGCGTTTTGTCTTGGTTTCAGATGAACTCCACCTTCTGCAGGCCCAGGTGTTTATTGAAGATGCAGCCATGGTGGGTATTATAAATGAACCCCCACAAGGAGTGGGTCTATTGGGGTCGGGGGGGCCCGGGGGGGGGGGGGGGTATTTCCGGGATATTTCTCAGCAACTAATGACCGGAATTCAATGAAACTTTATGGGAAGCTTCACTACCAAGAGGAGATTTGTATATTATCAGCTGGTTCTAGTCCGATGATTTTTCACAGAGTTATGGCCCTTTGAAATTTTCCATTAACTGTACATACAGTGCAATTCTTGTCCTGGCTATTTCTCAGCAACTAATGACTGGATTTCAATGAAACTTTATGGGAAGCTTCACTACCAAGAGGAGATGTGCATATTATCAGCCGGCTGTCGGATGATTTTTCACAGAGTTATGGCCCTTTGAAATTTTCCATTAACTGTACATATAGTGCAATTCTTGTCTGGGCTATTTCTCAGCAACTAATGACCGGAAGTCAATGAAACTTTATGGGAAGCTTCACTACCAAGTGGAGATGTGCATATTATCAGCAGGTCCTGGTCGGATGATTTTTCACAGAGTTATGGCCCTTTGAAATTTTCTATAAAAAAAATCTTGTCCCCCCCAACTACTTTGCCCTCAAGACGTTTCCTTTTATCTGAATATATAGTGCAATATTGTGACAAAAAAATCCTTTGGGGAGCATCACCCGTCTCCGACGGTTTCTTGTTAATATTCTTTTTATTTGCTATTTTGGGGAAATTTTTGGTTGATTTTGGTCAAAGGTCAAGGTGAAAGGAGATTTCATCATGAATTAACATTTCAACTACCGGTATGATGAAAAACATCACTTAAGCGCATTTTCAATGGTGGCTAATACAATAATGTACACAACTAGATTCCTAGATTCACTGGATAGAATATTGGATAGATTAAGATACTGACTGCTGTAAATGTATTGAAGCAATTAATCCTGATTAACAAGTTGTTGACAAAAATCCTGTTTGAGCCAGTTTAGCTAGCCATGTAGTGATTTGTATTACTTGCTGATTCTTTAATGTGGGGATTGAAAGCATTTTACAATTGAGCAGGGATCTGAGAAAATTGGGCTTAATCGTCTCTGAAAAGCCTGTGCAGACTGCACAATAAACAATTATAAACAATCTTATATTTGTGAAACATAAAATTCAAATTTTAATTATGCCCCCCTTCAAAGAAGTTGGGGTATATTGCTTTGCACATGTCGGTCTGTCGGTCCGTCCACCAGGTGGTTTCCGGATGATAACTCAAGAACGCTTTGGCCTAGGATAGGTACATTGATCATGACTCGCAGATGACCCCTATTGATTTTGAGGTCACTAGGTCAAAGGTCAAGGTCACGGTGACCCGAAATAGTAAAATGGTTTTCGGATGATAACTCAAGAACGCTTAGGCCTAGGATCATGAAACTTGATAGGTAGATTGATCATGACTCGCAGATGACCCCTATTGATTTTCAGGTCACTAGGTCAAAGGTCAAGGTCACAGTGACCCAAAATAGTAAAATGGTTTCCGGATGATAACTCAAGAACGCTTATGCCTAGGATCATGAAACTTTGTAGGTAGATTGATCATGACTTGCAGATGACTCCTATTGATTTTCAGGTCACTAGGTCAAAGGTCAAGGTCACGACCCGAAATAGTAAAATGGTTTCCGGATGATAACTCAAGAACGCTTATGCCTAGGATCATGAAACTTGATAGGTACATTGATCATGACTCGCAGATGACCCCTATCGATTTTGAGATAACTAGGTCAAAGGTCAAGGTCACGGTGACCCGAAATAGTAAAATGGTTTCCGGATGATAACTGAAGAACGCTTATTCCTAGGATCATGAAACTTAATAGGTAGATTGATCATGACTCGGAGATGACCCCTATTGATTTTCAGGTCACTAGGTCGAAGGTCAAGGTCACGGTGACCCGAAATAGTAAAATGGTGTCCGGATGATAACTCAAGAACGCTTATGGCTAGGATCATGAAACTTCATAGGTACATTGATCATGACTGGCAGATGACCCCTATTGATTTTCAGGTCACTAGGTCAAAGGTCAAGGTCATAGTGACAAAAAACATATTCACACAATGGCTGTTACTACAACGGAGAGCCCATATGGGGGGCATGCATGTTTTACAAACAGCCCTTGCTTAAAATGTTTTCATTTGTTTGTATTCAAGTAATAGAATACAAGAGTTTACCAAGTTAACTGAAAATGAATCTTTAGTTTTGCCAAGTTGACTTGATATTAAAATTAGCCTTTATCTTCACTGCTTCAAATGTGACATAGGCCGTTTGTACTAAGTTAGCAAATAATTTGAAAAGCACATTAAATGTTTTGACCCAGCTACATAATTATCTTGTTTGAGGATAATTGGTCATGCAATTATTTCTACAGCCATTGTCCCCCTATCTCTGATTTAAGTAGGACAGTTGTCAGCTATTAGCATAAGTATGTGCACTTAAGTATATGTATTAGTACTAGTAAATTAGCAAGCCCTTTAAAAATGTGGATAGGGTAACCCATTTATGCCTAGTGGACTCTCCCATCCTTCTAAATTGGATCAATTTATTTCCAAATTATGGATGTCTAGTATATTTATTTGTATATTTAGAATATTTCTTACAAAAATTCTTTAAAGCAAACAGCATAGACCCTGATGAGACGCCACATCATGCGGCGTCTCATCTGGATCTATGCTGTTTGCAAAAGCCTTTTTTCTAGACGCTAGGCATAAATGGGTTGAGTGATGATTGAGACAATAATCCAAATAAACAAACAAAACAAAACAAAAAGACAATTTAAATGAGCCTTGTTCTGAACAAAAACGGGCTTGATGTGTTTGCGTAAAGATTATTTCCTGATTAGCCTGAGCAGCCTGCACAGGCTAATCAGGAACAACACTTTCTGCTTGTATGGTATTTTTCATTTTCTGGAAGTCTCTTCTAAATAAAAATCCAGTATAGGTCAAAAGTGATGTACCTGATTAGCCTGTGCAGACTGCACAGGCTAATCTGGGACAACTCTTTACTCTCATGCATGAAGCCTCGTTTTGCCGCTGAAATGTCAGTTTGTGTGTTTCAGTATCGGTCTGTGGACCACAAGGTTGATCGCAGGTCACTGGTGCTGTACCGCTTCTACCATTCCAAACTGTTCTCACTGTGAGTAGCTTACTTTTCTGCATGTTATTATTAAAAGGTCAATATCCTCTTTTCCTATAACTTCGTGCAGCCCTATAAGATCGTGTACGTTTTTATGACGTAAACTTCTAAGCAACATTCGAACGCACGTGCCCGAAAACTGTTCACTTTTGTTTCCACAGCCGATAAGACAACAATCATGAGGTAAAAACAATAAATATGATATAATTTGTCTGTTTTTCTGACCCCGTTCCAAAGAAATAGCCTAAACAATGTTTAAAATCTGCACATTTCCTTCACCAGACGGCTATGTTTGTCAATTTTTTTATCGTAAAATGTTGTAACAGTAGTTTCCCTTGGAGGCCCGTCTCAAATTTGTATTGTGCTCTCTGAACTTTGCATTACAATACGATTAAAGTATGATGTGTATGCTGAAAATTTTACCCCCAAATGATGACACGAGACCATACGTTAAGATTGTGACCGGCCTATTGCGATATAGGTTCTCACTGCGTCAATTTGGGATTTTGTCACAAAACAACTGTCATTAGAAGGGATGACAGCCTTTTATGCCCCCATTGTGAATATAATTTTATTTAGCTATTTTCTGTTAGTTAATACATTTTATCTAGACCTCTGAATACAGTTATCACAGTTCATATTTCGTTTTTATGAAGACCAGTTTTGTTTAAACCGTTCTTTTCAATACAGTTTATTCACGAAATTCATCAGAAACAACACATTTTTAATTCAAATAAACACACATTCACAAAAACATATATTGGTTATTATAAACACATCCCAGGGCCTCGCTGTGACGTCATCAAAATCGGTGCACGATCTTATAGGGTAATTCTGTGTGACGCAGACTACGATGTACATGAATGTTTAAATGTACGTAACTCCATTTTTATTATCTGTCAACCAGCTTATTTCACTCGTTATTTGTTAAACAAAAGATAAATCATAAAGTACATATCAAGTTTAGTTATTGTCTAATGATTTTTCATGAAAAATATGCCTTTGAAGTTTAAGGTGCACGAACTTATAGGTTTAGAGGCTAGTGTCCAGTAAGTTGAATGTAGTAAAGTTCTAAGTACTGCATAACCAAACATTTGTTATTTGAATCTTGGTCAGATGGTACCACCCTTAGTTTCAAATTTGGCTGAACACCATGTAGAAGATACAGATGACGTTTTTTGGATCAATCACTTCAGCCTCTGGTTGAGACAAGCAATTAAACCTGTTGTTCTTCTAGTTGCCAATAATAAACCTCAGGGAATTCTTGGAGAAATACGCCTCCCACTTAACATGAACACCCAGAGCCGCATTCTGGGATAACTGGGCCTAAATCATGTGCTTAAAGTGTCGTCCCATATTAGCCTGTACAGTCAGCACAGGCTAATCAGGAAAGACACTTTCCTCATTAACTTGATTTATTTATTAACACACTCCCAGTAAACAAAAAATTCTCTGGAAGATGAAAGTGATGTCCCTGATTAGCCTGTGTGGACTCTTCAGTGTCTGGGAGGACACTGTTGTCCCTGATTAGCCTGTGTGGACTCTTCAGTGTCTGGGAGGACACTGTTGTCCCTGATTAGCCTGTGTGGACTCTTCAGTGTCTGGGAGGACACTGTTGTCCCTGATTAGCCTGTGTGGACTCTTCAGTGTCTGGGAGGACACTGTTGTCCCTGATTAGCCTGTGTGGACTCTTCAGTGTCTGGGAGGACACTGTTGTCCCTGATTAGCCTGTGTGGACTCTTCAGTGTCTGGGAGGACACTGTTGTCCCTGATTAGCCTGTGTGGACTCTTCAGTGTCTGGGAGGACACTGTTGTCCCTGATTAGCCTGTGTGGACTCTTCAGTGTCTGGGAGGACACTGTTGTCCCTGATTAGCCTGTGTGGACTCTTCAGTGTCTGGGAGGACACTGTTGTCCCTGATTAGCCTGTGTGGACTCTTCAGTGTCTGGGAGGACACTTAACGCTCATGCAGTAAGTCCAGTTTGGCCAGAAATTGTCTCACCTGGATTGTCCACAGCCGATCCAATTTTTCTTAAGATATTAGATAAAAAAATATGCATACATCCTACTTAAATTTTCTGTTATCTAATTTCCAAACTTCATTATATTACAGAAGCTAAAATGTATTCCTAAAAATGGTACTTTTATTTATTGTCCCCTACTGGTTTCACTGAAGGGGATTTATGGTTTGTGGTCTGTATGTCCGTGAGTCCGTCAGTCTGTCACACTTTTCTGGATCCTGCAATAACTTAAAAGGAGCCTTTTCACAGATTTTGGCATGTTTTGAAGTTTGTGATTAAATGCTTTCTATTGGTAAATGTAAAGATTTGCTCTAAAAAGCTCCTGTAAAAAATCAGAACTCTCCAAATTATTCAATCGTTTCGCGTTGCAACGCTTTATAATTTTCAGGTTTTTAAATTGTTAATTCGTCAAAATAGCTCCTGTAAAAAATCAAGAATAAAATTAAAAAAAGAATAAAAATGAACCCTCATCAGGGCTCAAACCACTGACCCCTGGAGTCCTGGTGTAAAAAGTCTCCGACTTAGACCACTCGACCATTATTCCGCATACAACGTTAGGTGTATTTTATGCTATATATAAGCAATCGTCGTAGTTTCACAAAATATAGCGATAACAACAGAACTCTCCAAACTATTCAATCGTTTCACGTTGCAACGCTTTATAATTTTCAGGTTTTTAAGTCGCCAAAAGATGCATATAATGGATATATTTGAGCATGGTAAATGTTCAATATTACTGTGTCCCCACAAATATCATATCTAAATCGAAAATTTGTGAATCTGAAACAACTTTTTTAATTTTTGTCAAAACTTGAAACGTGGACAGATGGCAATATGGAGATTATGCACGTCATTTCATTTTGTTCCTACGTCAAGAATTCTGGTTGCTATGGCAACAAATAGACTAGAAATACTGCTGAAAATGGTGGATCCAGCACACTTTTCTTGATCCTGTGATAACTTTAAAAGTTCTTCATATTTTTTAATGAAACTTGAAACATGGATAGATGGCAATATGGACATTATGCATGTCATTTCATTTTCTTCCTACGTAAAAAATTCTGGTTGCTATGGCAACAAATATATAAACAAAAAATAAAAAAATTCTGACAATGGTGGAGCCTGTAGGGGACATATATTGCTTGGTAATAGTCTTGTTTATGTCTATAAGTCTGCTAATTAACTCACAAAGTGGTTTACCATTTCCTTTCCTATGATGTACATGCTCAACTTTCAGATTGAAGATAGGCGTGATCACCCTGCTGCACATTCTCGCCTTCTTTGAGTTCCCGTCTTCCCTGACATGGACTTCCGACATTAGGACCCGAGGGGAACGGGCGGCTTTACCCTGTGGTGTCACGGAAACCATTGAAATCCTCTGTCTTGTGTTCCTGGTGTGCGATGTCATTCTGAAGGTAGCCCTGCTACCTTTGTCTTTAGTAAAAAACCTATTTGAGTCGCATTCTTGGGAAATGGGGCTGAATGCATATGGATACTGTCCACATGTGTGAAGAGACTTTGTTTAAATGAAAAATTTCTTAAAAGCGGAAAATGTCGTCATGATTAGCATGTGGGCACTGCATTGGCTTATCTGGGACACTTAACCCACATACCCTGTTTTCTCAGAACAAGGCTCAATTTAGCTCAATTTAACCTAGGGCAGTTAAAAACTTAATTTTTAGGTCAAGCAGATCAAAAGGTAATGCAAAATATGTTGATTTCAGTACCGGATATATGGCGCCTATTACTTGAAGGTGAATCGTTGGTTGCTGGTGGAACTTGTGGTCCTGGTGATATCCTTCATTGATTGGAGCGTATCTGTGGGCATCGGATGTGGAGAGGTAGTGTTGGGTTTTTTGTTGTTACCCTGTTTTGGGGAAAGGAGCCAGGCCTTTTGTATTGGGTAAATTCACACTGCTTTCCTGAAATGTGGAAATTTATTGAAATTCAGGCAAACGCAATAAAATTGAGAATTAAAAGTGCTTTCAACAAGGTTAAACTCAAAAAGCTGGAAGGGGAGATAAACTGAATATTGCTCAAGATAAATAAAAAATAATTTTTCGTGTTTTAAAATTTTTTAATTGGGAATTATCGGCAATCATTAGGGAAAAATATATACTTTTTATGCCCCGGTATCGAATGATTGGGGGTGTATTGCTTTTGGCCTGCCTGTCTGTCAATCATTGTATTTGTGTGTCTGTCCCAAAACTTTAAGGTTGGTCATAACTTTTGCAATATTGAAGATAGCAATTTGATAATTGGCATGCATGTGTATCTCATGGAGCTGAATATTTTGAGTGATGAAAGGTCAAGGTCAAGGTCATCCTTCAAGGTCAAAGGTCATTTTTATGCCCCCAAAGGAGGGCATATAGTGACCGAACTGTCCGTCTGTCTGTCCGTCCTTCTGTCCGTCACACTTTGCGTTTAGATTTCGAAAAATGCTCATAACTTCTATGTCGCTTCAGATAGCAATTTCATATTTGGCATGCATGTGTATATGGACAAGGCCTTTCCCTACGCACACAAATTTTGACCCCTGTGACCTTGACCTTGAACCTAGGGTCTGCATTTAGGTTTCGAAATCTGCGTTTAGGTTTCGAAAAAAGCTCATAACTTCTATCAAGCGTTTATAGCCGGCATAAGTCATCCTATTGTGACAGCTCTTGTTTTCTAAAATAGCTGCAGTGCGTCTTCAAAGCGCAGTAGGGGGCATTGTATTTCACAAACGCAACTCTTGTTAAGATTTGAAATGGGGCACAATTTTGGCCCCAAATCTGTAAAAAACAACAACACTCTGGGCATGACTATTAGTTTAAATCAGCACATTCATGGTATTTTCCCTTAATATAAACATTTATTAAAACAAGATGTATTCCACCTTTTTCATGCATGAATTTATGTATTACTTTTATAATATATATGACTTAATATGGTTTTGTTCTTTATGTTTTTGTCCTTTCAATCAGGTTGTTAGAGTAAGAAGAATGCTTCGTCCAATCTTCATCATCCAGAATTCGTCCCTCATGAAGAAAATTCTTAACTCTCTTCGGAAAACTGTTCCACAGATACTTGGGTTTGTTGTAATTCTTTATTATGATTGTTTATGCCCTGTTAGAGCGGTTTATTGGATTCCACCACATACCACTTTTGTCTAAAAACTTGTTATTCCTTAGAGTGACCTTGCTGTAAAACACATAATCATTGGTGAAAGGTCAAGTAAAAAATTCAGGGTGTTAAAACATTTCTGCTCTGAAAGAAGTTGACTTTATATTATTATGCTCAAGCAAATTGTGTGCGCTGTATACATTTTATGTACAAGCAAATG
This sequence comes from Dreissena polymorpha, assembly GCF_020536995.1. NCBI lineage: Eukaryota > Metazoa > Mollusca > Bivalvia > Myida > Dreissenidae > Dreissena > Dreissena polymorpha. The sequence goes on from NC_068365.1 coordinate 60,221,398, forward strand.
ACATTAAAAGAAAATTTGTAGATTTTAGTGTAAGATAGTATTATCATATGTGATAATTTAAAACAATTGTTTTTATTAGGTATACTATTTATAATATTATCACTTATAATATTTTAGTGTGATCTAACATAAAAACCAACAAATATATATTCATATGTACCTGTTTCGTGGTTATTTGCTAGCAAACAAAACAAGCCTGCATATTTTTTTACGACATTAGTTGTAATATGGCTTGATCTCCAAATTATTGTTAAATGACTGTTTAGTCAAGTTCTTTGAAAAAGGGATTTTTTCAACAAATTCTATTCTTGCAAGTTGTGCCTACTCTGATTTAGTGTGCTTCTGCTCATAGTTCTGGGTTCTGTACATCTTCATGCTGTTTGGCAAAAAATACATATGAGCCTACATGAAGCTAGCTCTGGGAAAATGGGGTTTAATGCATGTGGGTGAAGTCTCATCTTAGATTAGCCTGTGCAGTGAGCACTGTCTGAAAAGGGACGACACTTTCTGCTTTTATTGTATTTTTCATTTAAAGGAAATAATTGCTTAGCAAAAATCCATTATAGGCGGAAAGTGTTGTACCTGATGAGCCTGTGCTGTCTGGACAGGCTAACCTGGGACAACACTTTCTGAAAATGCATTTAACCCGGGTTTCCCAGAGTGAGTATTGTATAATAATTGATTACTGGTTGATGAACAACCACCTGCATGTTTCAGTGTGCTTCTACTGATGGGCCTGCACTTGTACATTTTCACGTTATTTGGCATGCTGCTGTTCCCAAAGCCAAACAAGGACTACACACACCCCGTCAACACCACCAGTACGACAGGAGATACTGAGGTCTGTTGATTTCTGAATAAATATGGTCCTTGCTCTGGGACAATTGTTCTAAAGTTTGTAAATTGTATATATGTGTCACAATTTTGATGTTACTTGGTCAGAATGTTTATCCAGACTTTTTTAAGGCCATGTTTGAATTTAAGTATTAAGTCATAATTAAATTATAAATTATATTTTTTTAAATATAAATTTTATTTACGTCATGTCTTGACTTAGTTATGGTGTACCTTGTACTCAGCTTCAAGGCCATCAAGGAGCTCTTGTTTTGTTTTTATGATTTGAAAACGTGTTTCCAGACTGCTTATTTACACACTCTGTCTAAAAATTTTCACGGTTTGACACAGCTATGCAGCACATTTAATCCTCATTAGTAGTGAGATCGTGTGATTGCAGGCTGCCTACTTCCGCACTCTGATTGACTCCTTTATCGTTCTTCTGGTTCTACTGACAACTGCCAACAACCCTGATGGTGAGCTGTGGGCCATAATTTTCTTTTGTTTCATGTGTTGACCAATTCACAAATTTAACACCAACAAATTGGACAATGACCAGCTCAAATGTCTCCTTTTTTTTAAAATCATAAATCTACCAATTGAAAACGTGATTTAAAAAAAACAACACAACATTTCATGCCGAGGAATATAAATAATTTAACAGAATTACTGCATTTAATTGCTTTTTTCCTTGATTCATAGTACTATTTTTAACTGTTGAAGATGGGCAACAAATTATTTATGTTGTTTTAGGAGGATAGAACATATAATTTACATACAATTTTATAATCTTCTAAAATTTTAACAATGTTAGGTTTGGATATTTAATTCCAATGTATGAAAATTTAGATTAATGTAATCCTGTTTACACAAAAACAAGAATATTTGAGAAGTTACAGCCTGACTGTTGGATTGACATTATAATCAGGTAATGTTGACTCCCTCTATATTAAAAACATCGATGAGACCAAATGTTGTACTTAGGATAAAAATGAAGCAATACAATACTGCATATGTGTATCTCATAAAGGGTTGTTCATGCATGTTTTATAGTGAAAGTACTGACATACTTATAATGTAAAACATTAAAAACAAACCAGAAAAAGCAGTCCATTTTATTCTTATAAACTGAAGACAAGGCAGAACCAGAACAATACTTTGCACATATTGATGAGTGCCATGGTGTTCGGTTTTCAAGGAGGTTTATGTGTACACTGAAATACATCAGCCTTGTTTTGGGAAAATGGGGCCTTATGCATGTGTGTAAAGCGTCCTACCTGGGACATCACTCTCCGCTTATATCGAATTTTGCATTTAAAGGTAGTCTCTTATAAACTGCTTTTTTGGCGGAAAGTGTCGTCCCTGTATGGAGAACAATATTGTTACATTTTCAAAGGATTCCAGTATTATTTTACTTAAACTTATATATAATGAATACTAAACTATTGTTTCCGTATTTAATGAAATCACATAACATTTTGGTAAACTGCTGTTCTGTTTTGTTTCAGTTATGATGCCGGCATATTCAAAAAACAGACTGACAGCGATTTTCTTCATAGTATTTGTGATAATTGGTAAGCTATGACATACATTATTATTTCCGTCAGACTAGACACTTAAAAGTCTGTGACTTTTCATGATACTTTTTACTCGTATTTGTATATTTCACGTTTTCAACATGTCTAATGTTATGGCAGATAATTTAGCTGTTATCGCAAAATGTTTCTGAAAATTGACACTTTCATGCATTTTTTACAAAGGAAAGCGTTTTCAGTCGAAGAAAAGTAATTAA